>NC_058133.1:234039216-234044888 GCF_016433145.1 Gracilinanus agilis | reverse complement strand
TTTCTCCCTTAATTTTTAGTATTTCTAATTTAGTTTTCATCTGGGGGTTTTTAATTTGCTTGCTTTCTAATTTTTTGAGTTGCATGCCCAATTCATTAATCTCTGCCCTCCTTAATTTGTTAATATATGCACTCAAGAATATAAATTTCCCCGAGTACTGCCTTGGCTGCATCCCACAGAGTTTGGTAGGATGTCTCATCATTGTCATTCTCTTCAATGAAATTGTTGATTGTTTCTATGATTTCTTCTTTGACCAATTGGTTTTGGAGAATCATATTGTTTAATTTCCAATTGGTTTTTGATTTGCCTGTCCAGGTGCCCTTACTAATTATTATTTTTATCGCATTATGATCTGAGAAGGTTACATTTATTATATCTGCTCTTTTGCATTTGTTTGCAATGATTCTATGCCCTATTCCATGGCCAATCTTTGTAAATGTACCATGTGCAGCTGAAAAGAAGGTGTATTCTTTTTTGTCCCTATTTATTTTTCTCCACATATCAATTAAATCTAATTTTTCTAGGACTTCATTCACCTCTCTTACCTCTTTCTTCTTCTTCTTTTTTTTTTTAACCCCTGTACTTCAGTGTATTGTCTCAATGGGGGTCAAGTGACTTGCCCAGGGTCACACAGCTGGGAAGTGGTTGAGGCCGGGTTTGAACCTAGGACCTCCTGTCTCTAGGCCTGACTCTCACTCCACTGAGCTACTCAGCTGCCCCCTCTTACCTCTTTCTTATTTATTTTTTGGTTTGATTTATCTAGATTTGAAAGAGGAATATTTAGATCTCCCACTATTATGGTTTTACTATCCATTTCCTTCTTGAGCTCTGCCAGTTTCTCCTTTATGAATTTGGATGCTATACCACTTAGTGCATATATATCGAGCAGTGTTATTTCCTCATTGTTTATACTGCCTTTAATCAGGATGTAATGACCTTCCCTGTCTTTTTTAATCATATCTATTTTTACTTTGGCTTTGTCAGAGATAATAATAGCCACTCCTGCCTTCTTTTTCTCATTTGACTCCCAAAAGATTTTACTTAAGCCCTTAACCTTACACTTGTGTGTGTCTATCCGCCTCATATGTGTTTCTTGTAGACAACATATGATAGGGTTTTGGTTTCTGATCCACTCTGCTATTTGCTTCCGTTTTATGAGTGAGTTCATCCCATTCACATTCAGAGTTAAAATTGTCAGTTGTGCATTCACTGACGTTTTTGTATCCTCCCTTAGACCCACTCTTTCTTCTTACACTATTTTCTTTTTTTTAAACCAGTGGTTTACTTTGAGCTGGTATCCCTTATCCCCTCCCTTGATTGACTTCCCTTTCTTCCCCCTCCCTTGTTATTCCCCTCTTTTTGTTTTTTAAAGGCCTAATGAATTCCCTTCCCCTTCTTCTCCCCTCCCTTTTTTGACCTCCCCACTCCCCTGCTCCCTTTGGTTTATCCCTTCTGACTTTCTCAGTAGGGTTAGATAAAGTTTTTTATCCGAATGGATAATAAAGTCACTCTTCCCTCTCCCGGTTGATTACACTGAGAGTAAGGTTTGATTATTACCTCTTAATGCTCTCTTCCTCTCCTTCTTGTGATAGTATTTATCCCCTCCCCTTCCCATGCCCTCTTTGTGTGTAATAGAATATCCTATTTTTCTTATTTACTCAGATTTTTCTTGGTGTCCCCTACTGTTCCCCCCTCTTTCTCACCCCCCATGTTATCTTAGACCATTCAGTATCCTGTCCTCTCCATATGAATTATTCTTCTGGTTGCTATAATAGTGAATATTATAATAGTGAATAGAGTTCACTACATAGAATTATACATAGCATTTCTCCACCTAGTAATACAGATAATTAGATCTTTTTTAAGACCTTAAAGAGTCAATTTAAAAAAAAATTATGAGCTTTCTTTCTTTTCCCTCTGTTTCTTATTTACCTTTTCATGTTTCTCTTGTTTTTTTGTGGTTGGGTATCAAACTTTCCATTTAGTCCTGGTCTCTTTTGTGCAAAAACTTGGAAATCTTCAATTTTGTTGAATGCCCATACTTTCCCCTGGAAGTATATAGTCAATTTTGATGGGTAGTTGATCCGTGGCTAAAGGCCCAGCTCTCTTGCCTTTCTGAATAATGTATTCCAAGCCTTGCAGTCTTTTAGCGTGGAGGCTACCAGATCCTGTGTGATTCTTATTGGTGCTCCTTGATATTTGAATTGTCTCTTTCTGGCTTCTTGTAAGATTTTTTCTTTTACTTGAAAGCTCTTGAATTTGGCAATTATATTTCTGGATGTTGTCTGGATCGAGTGTAGAGGGCATTCTATGGATCCTTTCAATGTCTATATTGCCCTCATGTTGTAGAACTTCAGGGCAATTTTGCTGAATAATTTCTTTAAGTATGGAGTCCAGGTTTCTATTAATTTCTGCCTTTTCTGGAAGACCAATGATTCTCAAATTGTCTCTTCTAGCCTGGTTTTCTTGGTCTGTCACTTTGTCATTGAGATATTTCATGTTTCCTTCTATTTTATCAGTCTTTTGACTTTGTTTTATTTGTTCTTGTTGTCTTGAGAGATCATTGGTTTCTAATTGTTAGATTCTAGCCTTTAAGGACTGGTTTTCGGCTATAATCTTTTGGTTTTCGGCTATAATCTTTTGGTTTTCCTTTTCAGTCTGGTCATTTCTGGTCTTCAGTTGACTTGCCTCACTTTCCAATTGTGAAATTCTGCCTTTTAAACTGTTATTTTCTTGCCAGATTTCTTCCATCTTCCTCAACTTCTCATGTTTGAACTCTTCAATATCTTGTGACCAGCTTTCATTTTTTGGGGGGAACGGTTTGGTTATTTGTTTGTCCTCCTCTGTGGTCCGGATTTTCTCTGTGTAAAAGTTGTTGAGTGTTCCAGAATTTTTCTTACTAATCTTTTTCTTCTTTGTTGCCATTGTTAGCCCTGTCCCTTTTCAGCTTTGTCTTCACATTCAGGGTCTGCCTGCCCCCTCTAAGCTCCCGATGGCTCCGGTCTTCTTGTCCTGGGGTCAGGCCTCCCAATAGTCCCTGGTCTGCCCCTCTGACAGAGGCTCCTTCAGCAGTCTCGGGGGCTGCTTCCACAGCCGGGCTCCTGTCTGCATGGGTTCCTCACTGGATGTCCTATCCTGCCCTGGAGATCTTAATTCACTTCCAGGGCCCTGCCTTCACCCACACAAAGGCTTGGGAAAGTCCCTGCTTTAGGGCTTTTCATTCAGGCCCGGGCAGCGCTTTCACCCACACAAGACGCTGGGGAAATTCCCTGCTTTAGAGATTCAAAGGTGGGGGCAGCGCTGCAGGGGAAAGTCCCTGCATCCCCCCAGCCTCTTGGGGTCCCACCTCTGGCAGCTCACAGGTACAAGCCCTGGGGCTGCTAGTGGTTTACTGGTTGCCCCAATCCTGCTTTCACTCTTGTGCTTTGGCTTTGGCCTTGGCGCTGTGCTGTGTTGTGTGTGTGTGGTGGAGTAGCTTCTTCCTCTCGCGTTTTAGTGAGAGCTGTTTCACCCCTTTATAGCGTGAAAATGCCCCAATTCTGTGTACCTTCAATGCTGCACCCCGTTGTGGTGTTCCTTTGATCGTTTGGGTTCGTTTTTATGTCCCCTTGAGGAGTTTTGTATGCATCCGTTAGGAGAGATCGAGCAGCTGCTCCTCACTCTGCCGCCATCTTAATCGGAAGTCTTCACTTGCATTCTTACTTGAGCTTTATAATAGCCCCAATAAGTATTATTTAGCCCCATTTTATAGATGAGGAATCTGAGGTTAAGTGACTTGCCCAAGGTCCTATGGCTTATAAGTAGAAGTGTTGGAATTCCAAGTCAGTCTTCTGACTTTGTCATTTCCTCCTATACTGATATTTTTCATTTGTTCATCCCTACATTTTCCAGTGTACCCTTTTCTATCTCTCCTTCCTTCAGAAAAATCTGACTTAAACAACTAGGTTATAGGTCCCAGATATTTTTCTTTCTTGATTTATGCAGCCCTATGTAGAAATGCCCAATTTAGGCTTCTGACAAGGAGAGTTGGACTGATTATCTGAATGGCTTAAGCCCCTCATTTTCTTTAAACATCTCTGATCAACTTACCCAGACCTAGCCTCTCTTCTAGCCTGTTAGTCTCATGCCTCCACAAATGCCTAGTCCTAGATATCTTGAACTCAACATGTCCAAAGCTAAACTTATTTTCTTTCCCCGTAAACTCTTCTTTTCCTAACTTCCCTATTACTGTCACTGTTTGCCTCAATTTCCTTAATGATAAAATGAGGATAATAATAGCACATACTTCCCAGAATTGTAAGAATCAAATTGGGTTGAATTTGTAAAGTACTTAAGCTCAGTGCTTGATACCTGACAGATCCTTAATAAAGAAAGACTTGTTTCTTTCCTTCTTTCTTTACTCTTCTCTCTTTACTGACACTGCCATTAATTACCCTGTTCAAAGGCTCCTATCACCTATTGAAATAGCCTGCTAATCTTTCCCCATTAGAGTCCATTTTTCACTCAGCTCTCAAAGTGATCAATCTAGGGCCCCTCATCACCCCCCCCAAACAGATACTGAGTATCTGTTCCAAAGCATGAGAGGCAAGGATGAGGGAATTGGGTTGTATAATTAGAATCCGATGCCCAGGACTTCAATTCCCAGCATCCCACTTTTCTTCTCATATTACATGCTGACTTAGGGGGAATATAAGTTTTGTGTGGCCCTGCCCCCCTCCCTCCTTCCCACCTCTGTCTCTGGCTCTCTCCCTTGATTGCAGCAGAGGAAGCAAACAGGAGTAGTTACTCAGGTGGGTTTACTTTTTGTTAGATAATTAGGTTTGAACTTCTATTTGTTTTAGTTTATTTTCTCTCTACTTCAAGTAATTATTAATAAACCTTATAAAATATCATACTTTTGGATATTAATTTAAATCTTACAGGGTGAAGTGATTTGCCCAGGGTCACGAAGCTAGGAAATGTGTGAAGTCATTATTTGAACCTGGGCCCTTCTTTCTCCAGACCACTGAGTCAGCTAGATGTCTCACATTATAGGAACTTATTAAGCCCATGTTGACTGATTCTACTTTCTTTAATATACTGTGAGTGTGGTGTGTTATATTGAATCTCTGGGAGCTTGAAGTTCATTCAATGATTGACAGATAAGTCAGTTGGATAGAATGTTCCTAGGGAGGCATGCGAGAGTCAGGAGGGGCAGTTGAGAACCCTGAGCAGAAGTTCTGGGTCTTTTACCTGTCCTGAGGCTAGAGATCAGTGGATCCTGGTCTTGGAGTGAGAGGGTGCAAACATCTCTCTGCAAACTCTTCCTGTCCTTGATATACAGTTATCAACCTGTACTTGACACCACCTTGGTGTCTACTGCCCCTAGATATTAGGAGTTTCATCATCTAGTTATCTAGGCTTCCCAGGGCCCGGGAGGGATCCGGGAAGTGGGCAGGAGACGAAGAAAAGGGTGGATATATCTTAACTGTTAAGGCTAAGATCTACAGAAGAAGAAGCTGAAGATTTCCCAGCAGTTTACCTGCTCTGGTTTAGCCCTGGCCAGGCTGAACCAGAGGGAAACTAACATTGTTTCTTCATTTGCCAGCAGTTGGGAGTTTCATTAGTAGCAAATTAAAGTAGGGTCTCCTAAAACCTCAGTCCTTTACCCTTATCCTTCTTATTAATATATA
>NC_058133.1:233994112-234034361 GCF_016433145.1 Gracilinanus agilis | reverse complement strand
TTCTTTCTTTCTTTCTTTCTTTCTTTCTTTCTTTCTTTCTTTCTTTCTTTCTTTCTTTCTTTCTTTCTTTCTTTCTTTCTTTCTTTCTTTCTTTCCCTTACCTTCCATCTTGGAGTCAAAACTGTGTATTGGTTCCCAGCCAGAACTTGCCCAGGGTCACCCAGCTAGGAAGTGTCTGAGATCAGATTTGAACCTAGGACCTCCAGTCTCTAGGCCTGGCTCTCAATCCCCTGAGAGCTACCCAGCTTCCCCCTCCTACCCTTTCTTAACAGAAAGCATCACATTTGTTACCAAAGGAAATATAATCCTTCCAAATATGTCAGTTATGGGTTTATGTACTTTATGCAGAGCATTCATAGCTTGTATCAATAGAAAAATCTATTAACACTCATAAGGAAAACAATATATTATCTGAAGAACAAAAAGTCTGTGCCCAACAGGGCCAAAGGTATTTGGCAGTTATTGAACAAGCTGCCTCAAAGTGCCATAACATATACTCTCTCTTTGCTGAAGTGTTTGACACAGTGCTACATTGACACAGTATTCACATACTGCAAATATGGTCCCAGATATAGTGACAATAATAGAATATTTAATGCCCACATGGTTAAATGTCCTCTTATTTAAAGTATGCCACCAATAAAACATGGCATTTTTCAGGGAGAAAGTTCAGGTCCATTATGTTTCTGTCTAGTCTTAAATCCATTAACATTTTCTGAAATAACTCAGGATGGTTTTCAGATTAATACAGGTGACATCAAGCTATATGTTCTACCGAAAAAAAAATTAAACAGCTCCCTCATCACATGGAATTTTTCTTCAATGGTAACAAGATGTCATTAGAACTCAGAAAGTATAAAATTGTTCATGTATGCCTAGAAGAGAGAGAGGCTTAAGCAGTCCAGCTTGGATCCAGAGGTCACATTGAATCAATGGAGGAAAGCAATAACAACAAATAACTACAAATACCTTGGTCTCCTCTAGGCAAGACACATCGAGTGCAAAAAAATGTCAAGGAGCAGACTATAGCTGAAAACATTAAGAGACTTACTGGCATTCTAAAATCAAAGCTGAATGAGAACACATTTAAAGCAATTTGCAACCATGCAATGCCAATTTTAAGGTACACTTTTAGAATTACAAAATAGACTAAAACAGATTTGGAAAGTCCTCTAATGAAAACCTATACAATATTCATAAAACCAACATTAATAAAACTTTGCTATCACTAGGTGGTACAGGAAATAGAGGACTAGTCCCAGAGTCAGAAAGACTTGAATTCAAATCTGACCTTAAGACACTTAGCTATGTGATTTGGGGCAAGTCAAGTCACTTTACCCTATTTGCCTTGGTTTCTTCCACTATCACATGAGGCTAATATCTTGCAGAGTTAACATAAGGATCATATGATATAATAATTGTAAAGTGCCTGGCACATAAGGGCTGCATGCATATTAGCTATTATGTTATGAATAATACATAATTAATTTGTATAATATATACCACAGTGGATAAGATACAGTAGATCTTATGTTTTAATAATAGCTAACATTCACGTAGCTATTTAAAGATGAACACTTCTACTTGAAAAAGGAGGAAGAATATTAATTGTCATGCTTAGAACAAATGACAAATGGGTCAAAAATCTAGAGAAATACTGTTGGAAAAAACAGACATCACTGCATTGAACAATAGTAAAAGCTAATAATAGGCACATGTCATTGGATTTGTCTATTATAATTGAAAAAAAACCTATTTCTGGATGTTCATCAAACAACTCAATCCAAGAGTAAAATAAAAAAGTTCACTATGGATAATGTCTTCATTAACTTGGCCAGCAATATGACAAAAAAGAAGCATCAAAAATAAGATTATTGAGCAGATTTTGTATGGGGGAAAAAGAGAAATTTCAGTGGCTTTTCAGGATATCAGGTCATTTCCAAACGAAGCTGCAGAAAGATAATCCTTGAAGGTAGTGATCAAGGTGTGAGGGGAGTTTTTGTTGGGGTATCTGTATACCTAGACTCAGGTAAATGGGTCAGGGGTTTCTTGGAACAGTTAGAAAAACAGGATGCTTTGAGGTCTGACCCTTTTATGTGTGCTCAGGGCACAGTCTCAGTACCAAGGGGGTAAAAAAAGATGCGTTTGCTCCCTTTTCTGTGCTTGGAGCACAGTCTGTGATGGCTGCTAGGCATGAAGAGGATAGCCATATCACCTTCGTTTTACATATAAGGATACTGATATAGAAGAGAAGATAGATGATTTGCTCAAGGTCTCACAAGTAGTAAGAATCATAACTGGGATTTAAATCCAGATTGTTGCCACCAGCAGTTGCAGAAGGGTTATACTTAAGGAATCTGGGCTTAATGATCAGTGTAAATTATGTGAGGGCATAGTGAAAAAAATGCAACAACCCACAGAAGGCTGTAAAAATTGAGCACCTACTGAATACCTAGACAAGATATAATCTAGTGACTCAAATTATACATCAGAAGCTTACTATTTTTCATAGACTGACAGATGACGAATCCCTGTATTACTGATAAGGATCTCGAAATGTTCCAGAGAATTCAATCAATAAATTGTACTGACCCAGACATTATCACAGACCAGACTACTATCCACAATTGCCAGGACACAATGTTGATTCATAAAAACTTAAAAGAAAGTTTTTAATTGATGTTTCTCTCCCTAAATCTCCCCAAGCTCTACAGATGAAAAACATTCAAAACATCAATACTTGCAAGAGGAGATCAAAGGTAAGAGGAAACAGAATGGCTGATGTCCTGTTTACTCCTGAAGTTGTGTTTTTGTTTTTTGTAGGTTTTTTTTTTATCAAGGATGTTTTTAGGGAGCCTACAGGGAATGAGCCTATATCCTTATACTTTTCTCCAACTACAAAAAAAAAAGTTTTATCCACCCGTCCATAGGACACAATATAATAGCAGGAAAGCAAATTCTCCTAGGACTGTTACTGAACTCCCATCAAAAAAGATGAGAACAAAATAAAAAGAAAAATGAGTGGAAGGGCCTAATGAGGAGAAAGTCTTGGAGCTCTCATAATAACCTGGGTTGAATATGTCAGACTTGAGGAACATACTATGAACAGGATGTATCAGGATCACAAGTTCCCAGAAGTCCTACCTGAGAAGCAGTGCTCTGTAGTTTCATCAGTCCATTTTCCAACCTGTCAATTTTGGCAACAAGCTCCATTCTTTTCTTAGCCAGTAAGTTCTGGTATAGCTTGATCAACTCCAGAAAGGTCTTGGGGGTTGTGTAGTTATACCGCCTTTCAGTAGCTAGGTATACTTTGGACATCTCATTGACAGTTGTATGTACGTAGCTCATGAAAAGGCTGATGGAGGTTTTGACGTCTTTCTACAAAAAACAAGTAATAACATTACCTGTAATTTACCAGAATAATCATTTCCTTGGCCTGATTCTCTCTTCCATGCTCTCTGTGTACTTCCCTTTGATGTATGTACAGAAAGGGAATCTGCTCACTTCTTCCATGTTCCAAGCCCTTCTACTTACAAGATTCTCTGGGTTGTGTGGCTATGCATCTATTTTCTAATGCAGACTAGCTTCTCAGAGGGAGGCAAAATTGATTTTGTTTGCCTTTTTATTTTTTAAATCCTTATCTTCAGTTTTAGATTTGATACTAAATATAAATTCTAAGATAGTAGAGTGATAAGGGCTAGTAATTGGGGTCTTCCCAACTACAGGCCTGTTCTCCATCCACTTAGCCACCAAACTGTTCATCATTCACCCTTAAAAATGACTTGCCATGATCTTTGGACTTATAACTAGAAGGGACCTTTGAGATGTTATTGTCCAATTCCATCATCTGGCTGAATGAGGACACTGAGTCCCAGAAGGGAGAAATGATTTGCCCAAGGTCACGCAAGTAACAGAGTTTATATTTGAACCCAAGTTCTCTAACACTAGTTCCAGAATTCTTTCTTATACAGCTTTTCCAGACTTCATCTAAAGCAATGATTTCTAAATCAGCTTTCCAGTTTTCTGTGATTATCTCAAGGATTACTGAATTTAAAAAGGAGGAGGCAGCTAGGTAAGAGTTTAAAAAAAAGAATTCTTATACAGTTCTTCAGAAACTCTCAAAATAAAAATTTTATACATACATACATGCCACACAGCACTTATATGAAGAAAATATCATGAAATCAAGAAAATGTTATTATGATTCCCAACCTTGCAGTTGGGATACAAATCCAGTTATCCAGTGTTATATTGGTAAGCAAATCTAATGCAAGTCAATTCAATAAGTATTTACTGCACTCAGTTTATATGCAAGTTTATATACTGTTCTAGTAGGAACACAAAAACCAAACAAGGATTCAATACCTTAGATTTTTTTTAATCTAGGAAAAATTTTAGTTTAGCATTAATTCTAACTCAACAACAATATCATATTTGCCTAAAATTAATAACATATGATCCTCTTGGCCCCACACATCTTGGGTCCAGGCTATGACTTGGTTTGATGATGATTTCCAGGCAGACAATTAAATGCAAATAAATGAATGTGAGTATCCTTCCTCATCAGTTGGTGAAAATGAAACAAGTAAAAAACAAAAATTAGAGTGGTTATTATATTATAGCAAATGTGTCTTGCTTCTAAAGAAGACAACTTCTTGTGAACAACTTGTGAAGATAGAGTAGTGTGGCTGCAGATGAGGTTAAATAGGTCTTGTCTTTGATCCAGCCTTTTAACTAGTTCCATTTGCAACCAAGGTATGAGATAGTGACAGTAAAACCAACTGGCTGGTTTGCTAACCTCAATTCCCTCTGTTTCTTCTAAGAATCTACCACTGACAGACACCAAGGCATCTTCAGGCCATTCGTGGAACCAGTTGATAGCTGTACAGTTTACCACAGCTGGGAATTTTCGGGCTCGCACCCGAAGTGTGGAGCCCACAGGGGAGAAACACAGGATAACCTAGATGGACAACAAAGATAAAGTGCAAATCACGTATCAGCTTTTGAAAACCTCATTTTGAAAGAAAAAAGCACAGATGTGGACTGCTATGTGTGAAAATGGTAAAGGGTCCCAGTCTTCATTCAGTATGAGAAACATGTGGAAAATGGGATCAGAGATCCCACCTGGGGCAAAAGAATACTTTTGGAGGGTGTGGATTGAGTAGCAATATGCTGAGCTCTTGGTAGCTCAGTATCCTAGCTTCCTTGGGATTTTCTCTACCTGTTTTGAATAATGTTGATCCTACTCTTTCTAAGAGATGATCTATTCATTCAATCAACATGTATTAACCTACTATAATAATTTATCACATATAATATAAAAATTCCATATGCAAGGCACTATTATCACCCCAGTGATACAGAGACAGAATTTTAAAAAACCTACTTACCCTGTTTATCATAGCAGAACTGTATTCTACTTATTAAATACCTCTTATGTTCAAGATACTGTGGTTGAGATTTACCTCCCCTTACTCTATTTTAGTTTCCAAACACAGTATGGACTTCTAGTTTAATTTATGTCATCAACATTAAAGAGTTAATAATGTTGAGAATCCAAATCCTATGAGTCCTACCTGTCATAAGGCAAAAAAGTGTTTTTTTTCCTGGTGTTTGAATATCTTTAACAGGTGTAGGAAAGGTTTGGCACAGAAAGGAGATTTTGGAATGTTGCAAGCAAGGAAACTTAAAAAGCAGGAGCAACAGTTGGAAGAGCAAGAGAGGATTGTGGGAAACAGAACTGGGAGGAGGGACTCAGTGGGAGACGGAGGACTTTTACCTCACCTCAGGATTCAGATTTGGATACCTGGGGTTTTCCCTGTCTTTCCCTGTGTGCCTGGAAAACCTGAAAGCATTCCTGTCACTCCAGAATAACACCAAAGAGGTTAAAGGAGGGGTCTTGGACCCAGAAGGTGTGCTGAGCTAGCCTGAAGACATCCTTCCCAACTCTGTGCCAATTGAGAAAGACCTTTTTAAAGACCTGTCTATAGATTAGATTAGATGACAGATTAGAGGAAGGTGGAAAGAGCATTTTTGGTCAAAGCCATTGGCTTGGCCCAAGCCAAAGGACCCCATACCTAGAGTGACTGAATGGGGATTCCTACCCTACTCTCCATTACCCATCCTTGAGCTTGTGTTACAATTAACCACCCTGTTAAGATATCCACAGTCAGATAGGTTCTTTGTGAATACCTGTTTAGGATTGAGGTTGTCAGGGGAAATTTGGGGGAGACAATTCTATCTAACATCGGTTAAGTCAAACTCCGAAGCTGTCCATCATTGTTGCTCTCCCCAACAGGGCTGTGTTCAGAAAAACCTTCTTGGGGTCCTGGCAAATCGTTAAGTCCTGGAAACCCATCTATATTACATCCCATAGAGGTCTTTCATCTGAACACTGGTTCCTCCCGTCCATCCCTGTATCAATACCATCACAGGGATAATCTCCTAGAAGCCCTCAATGTTATAGTGGAGGGTAACTCAGATAAGATAGGTTTAGCACATATACAAGTCTGTCAAACAATCATAACTTTGGGTTTCTCTCCATTAATCAATATATAACAGTTCAAGGATCATTTTAACACAGGTCATGTCAGTTAAAAGCATTAAATACTTTTTCTGCCTCCACATAGATGCAGTATTTTTTCTATTATCATTCAAATAGGGTTAAATTATTGTTGACACAGATATAGTAATAATTTAGGATATACTCCAACTGGTATTCATAGGTTGAGTTTCCCAAAGATGTCTGCTGAAGGTACTCTGTGGATCTGCATTTCTAAAGTTATACCTCATAGGCCCTCTTCAATAGATTTATAATAAAGATAATAGATTTATCTTTAGTAGTTAACCAGCTAACAAAAAAAAGTTTAAAAAATATATTGAAACGCATTTACTAAAAATGGCATAGTAAGCTACAAACAATTCCCATTAAACCTGAGACACCCTTCTCCTATAACCACAAAACTTCAGTGGGGAGAAAAGAGGCATGCACAACACATAAAATTCACTGGTGTTGAGGCTTGCACATCAGGTATGTGTGTGCATAAGCCAAGGTAACTCACACCTCTAGTGCTGCAGTGCCCAGATTTTTTTTCTCTTCTTATGATGTCCTTAACCTGTTCCCCTCTGAGAATAATGTCTCTGCTGGGCAGGTTGTTCATTTTCCATAGCTCAACTGTACTCTATACACTCTGTTCCACTGCCCTACTCCCTAACAACTCTTCCATGTCTGTTGTTTGGTAATTTCAGTCATGTCCTATTCTTCATGACCCCAATTTGGAGTTTACTTGGCAGAGATACTGAAACAGTTTGCCATTTCCTCCTCCAGCTCATTTTACAGATGAAGAAACTGAGGCAATCAGAATTAAAGTGACTTGCCCAGGGTCTCACAGCTAATATGTGTTTGAGGCCAGATTTGAACTCAGGAAGATGAATCTAAGTATCTGATTTCAGGTCCACTCTGATTTTTATCCACTGTGCCACCTAGCTGCCCCTAGCTTTTGTCACTGTTGATTACTCTCTTCCCTCTGGATGCTCTCTTCTCTGTCATTTATTCATTTATTCATTCATTTATTTATTTAGGTGCTTATCTATCTATCTATCTATTTATTTATTTATTTGTTTATTCGTTTATTTATTTATTTATCCATTCATTCGTTCATTCACTCATTCACTCATTTATTTGTTTGTTTGTTTGTTTGTTTGTTTGTTTGTTTGTTGGTGGTGTTCCTTCCTGCCCTCCTTACCTATCTGGTCCTTAGTCTGCTGTGCTGGATCTTCATTCAGGTCACAGTCAATAGCTAAGGGTATCCCTCAGAATCTTGTCCCAGGGCTTTTCCTCCTCTCTATCAACACTATTTCATTTGATGATCTCCTCAGCTCCTGTGGATGGAGCTCCCATTAATGATCATCTCTATACTGATAATTCTCAGATCTACTTATTCATCCCTAACCTCTCTGCTGACTTACATTTCCAACTGTCTATTGGATTTCTCAAACTGGATGTCTTTTAGACATCTTAAATTCACTATGTCCAAAACTGAACTCATCTTTCCCCTCTTCAAAGCCTTTCCTTTTCCATAATTTCCTCATTATTATTAAGGATACAACCTTCTACTCAGTCCCCCAGGATCACAACCTAGGTATATCAAAAGCCTGACTTCTCACTCCTTTTTTCTAGTCACTCTTCCCTGAGCCCCTGGCGTATCCAATCTGTGGTCAATGTCTAGTTTACCTTGGGAATATTTCTTGAATACATCCCCTTCTCTCCTCTAATACTACTACCATTCGGTGTTAAGCACTCATCACCCTCTTGCTCAGACAATTGCAAGAACTTGCTGGTTGGTTTCTATGCCACAAGTTTCTCCCGACTTCAATGCCCCTTATGCTCAGCTGTCAAAACTGATCTTCCTAAAGTGCAGATCTCACTGTGTAACCCAAAAAGAGACTCAGTAAACTCTGGTGGATTCCTATCACCTCCAGGATCCAATATAAAAATCTCTGTTTGGTATTCAAATCCCTTCATAACTTTCTCCCCATTCTTTCAGTGTTTTTTAAAAAAATTCTTTCCAATGTGTTTCCATGTTTACCCCCTGCATACTCTGTAACCCAGGGCAGCTAGCTGGTACAGCAGATAGAGTGCCAGACTGGAGTCAGTAAGACTCATATTCATAAATTCAAATGTGGCCTTAGAAGCTTTCCAGCTCAGATATTTAGCCCTGGGTAAGCCTTAGCCCTGGGCAAGTCACTTAGCTGCTTGCTTCAGTTGCTTCATCAGTAAAATGAGCTGGAGAAGGAAAGTTATTGCCAAAAAAACTCACATTGGGGTTACAGAGTGTTGGACATAACTGAAATGATTAAATAACAACAAAACAATAAAAATTCTGTATTCCACTTGAGTCATGCATATGGAAATCAACTCTCCTCCATTACTATAGACAATTTAAATTAGTTAAGAAATAGGACACAAATCTACCACTGAACAAATGTGTTAAAACTGGAAAACATCATCAATGTCATCAATTCCAACTCTCAATGGACAAGCAGAACTCAAGGATTTCCTACCTTGAGCTGTTTTCTCACTTTATCAATAAAAAACTTCCAACAATTTTCCCGTGTATCTGGAATGCCAACACCTTTTACTTGTGGTCTCATAGAAGAGATGATATTCTCCACTTCATCATCCTGAAAGAGCCCTGGGATCTCTCCTGATGCCAACAAGTCATTGATCAACACCAGGAATTGCTCTTCAGCCACTTGGGAGTCGGTCATTAGGAATACTGTGGGCAAGTTCTTCACCGCAGATTTTAGGTACTGAGCAGCTAGATCCATCTAAGAGCAAATAAGAGTCAACAGGCAATTTGACTATGACTTTCCCATAGAAAAATATCTATTATTTCATCATAACTGAATTTTTCTTCTTCAGAGAGTCTTCAGTGTGAGAGCAGGCATACATAGCTCTACTCTGGCAAACCGGATGGAGATCATCACTATTCCGTATAAAGAGGAGGAGGAGTGCAGGAAGCCATCAAAGCCTGTGATGTTTAGCATAGTTTGTCACCAGCTCTGGAACCTGCAAAGCAGGTGTCAGAAGGATGGAAATTTCTCACTCAGTTTCTCCTATGTGACTCTTTTCTCACTAGCATTCACTTTTTTACTGAAACTATTGCAATCGGTATCCTTATTCAGCCCCAGGGAAACACAGAAAACAATACAAGAACAACCACAATCACAGACTATACATTATCCCAAAATAAACTCCTAAACAACAAACCCCCATAATACAGAAACTTCCCTTAGAATCATCCCTGCAATAAGCCAGCAGTTAGTGAGTTAATGCAAGTTTCTAAATTCCCCAGCAAGAATGTACCTGGCTTGGGTTTGTTCCTAAACTCCCACAGACCAAGGAAACAGTGAAATACAAGGAAAATAGGGGAATGACAAATTAGCACAAAATCACCCTTCCAGAACTGCATTCTTATTAACCCTATAGCAGAAAGAACAACAAACATACTTTTGAAAAATAGTAAAAAATGAAAGAATATAATTGGAACAATATTTGGACCAGACTGATATTATTGTATCTTATTTGATGTAATCAACTACCATAACTATCTTCTCGATTAATGATAGGTCTGAATAACATAAAGTAAGAATATGCAAGATTTAATTAGTTAAAATATAATCATCAACCATTATGCTTAGCTAGGAAATGATGTTCTTGTACCTTACGGATGGTTGAAAATAATAAAGTTCCAACTAAGCCATTCCATAATGAATAATTCTTGACAAGTTTGCTTCTTTGTTTAATCACAGTAAGATAATTAGTAAATGCCAGTCATATTTCAAAAGTTAATATATGATTAATATAATATAGTATAGTATAATACAATATTAATATGATTTTGAACATATGGGAAAATCAAAACTTGTATGAGATCATAAAGAAAAAAGGGTATAAAAATAAAAATCAGCAGATAGCACTAGAGAGAACAGCCTCTACAATTCCACTTGCATTCTGGCTCGTTTTCATTTCATTTTCGCCATGCCATCCCACCTCCAGAGACCCCCCCCCCCCCGCAACTCCCCCTCACCCCTGAACGAAGAGCGGGCTCTTCGAAGAGTAGCAAGCATTAGGTTGACTTAGGGATAAGATGCAGTCTAAGCCAGCCTTGGGCCAAGCCCAATAAGGTTTTTAGAGAATTCGCATCTAGCGAACAGGTAGAATTTAGGACTGTCTTGAACAAATTCCAATGAAGAGGAAAGGAGGCAGGGTAGACAGATGGATAGAGTAATGAAATGGAAGGAAAGACAGCAGGGTTGACACCTTAGTTCAAGTTGATATCTCTTTGGGTCTCTCATATTGTTAATCTATTAAATAGGGATAGTAGCTACCTGTTACTATTATCTCTACTGACATGCTTTTAGCAGCTGAAATTCACCCTATTCCATTACTACTACTCATTGCAACAATGACAACTACCATCACTACTACTAACTGGCATTTATATATTGCTTTAAAATTTGCCAAGTGTTTTACAAATGGCATATCATTTGAATCTTACAATATTCCTGTGAATAAATGAATAAATGAAAAACTTATTTATCGAGGGCTTTCTTGGTGCAAAGCACTGGCCGTACAAAAAAGGAAAACAGAAATAGTCCCTGCTCTCAAGGTGGCTCACGTTCTAGTTAGGGAGAAAATACACATGAGATGTGTATGGAGAGGCCCCAGAGTCCTATGTCAGCAGGTCAGATGGCAGATCCCTGGGGTTTGGAGGCTGGAATGGAAGGAAAGATGATCAAGCCTGGTAGTCCTCCATCTTACCAGAATGATGCTTCCTTCCTTATCCAAAGAGTATCAACAGTCATATCTACTTTTCAGAAGGCCTAGACCTGTCACTATTGGGACCAGAGAGGTGGGCTTGAGAGACCAAGCAGAGAGGAAATTCTAAGGTCCTTCCCACAGGAGTAAGGATTAGGGGTAGGGAGAGTGAATTGGACATTCAGGAGTGAGGAAATGAAAGGGGATGGAAGAAAGGCCCCTGTTAGTGGGTTTTCCTGCCCAGCTCTACCATGGAGTGTGGGAGAGAGGGAAGGGGAATAGGGTCAAGGCACCTCTGCTAGCAGTATTTCTCTGTCCTTCCTCAGCCCCCTGGCTGCCCCAGTGTGAATGTAGGTCCTCCATTTTATAAATCTAGAAACTTCAGTGGGCTCAGAGAGGATAATACTTCTAGAAGTAGAAGGAAGTGATTTGTTCATGGTCACAACTAAGTGTCAGAGGTGGGATTTAGATCTAGGTCTTCCTGAGTCCTAGTCCCATACTCTACCAGTTTCTTCCTTGAAACATGTTCCTACTCCAACTTCTCCATTTCTATTAATGCTTCCACCATCTTCCTGGTCACTTTTTATTACTTTCTCTCATTACCAGACATCCTATCAGTTGCCAAGTTCTATTATTTATTCCTTCTCTCTACTTACACTCCTATCACCACTATTTTTCTTCTCATCTATAATAATCTAATATATTTTCCTTGTTTCATTAGTCAATCCCTTTTCTAGACCATCTTTACAAATTTAACTTAACTTACATTTATTAAATATTTTCTGTGTTTAAGCACAGTGTAAAAGGGCTGGAGATCCAAAGGAAAAAAAAATGAGAGTCCCTGCCTTCAAGGTACTATGACAGGTATATAAGCATCTACAAAGTAATTCCAAGAGGGAGAAAACTAAAAAAACTGGCAATCTTTCTAACATACCCAACCTTCAGTGGCCACCCCAACCCCTAAGGTCTATTAAAATAAAGTATGCACTTAGGACTATAATCTTCAAGTCTTCCATAATCTTACTCCAATTTACCTGTTCAGCCTTATCTTCTACTTCTCCCCTCTTCAGATATTCTACTTGCTAACCAAACAAAGATTCTTCCACCCTAATTTTGGGTGTGGCAGGAATGTGCTGTTTCTGGAGAAGAGCAACAAAGCTGCTAGTTTCTACACATTTCTGAAGATGTATTTATATTTCTGTGGGCTGTGAGCTCCTTTTATCTCTTTTTCTGCCCATATGTGGCCCCCAAATTCCTTTTTCCTTAGCAGCTCCACTCATGGATTCGTATACTAAATTGACAGTTGGGCCTTTTAAAAAGGTGAAAGGTTTTCTACTGCTTGAGGCTTCGCAGAAATAGGTAATGGTTCAGATGTTTTTATCACCTATCTGCCACATTGATTTTGCAAGGAGAGACAGTGTAGTGTTTTACTTTTTTCTTTTCTTTCTCAAAAAAAATTTTTTTTTTATCTTTTTTGTCTTAGAATTGAGACTAAGTATTGATTCTCAGGTAGAAGAGCAGTAAGGGCTGGACAATTGGAGTTAAGTGACTTGCCCAGGGTCACATAACTAGGAAGTATTTGAGGACTTCCTCTTGACTCCAGCCCTGGTTTTGTATCCTTTGCTACCTAGCTGCCTTGTAGGTTTTTTTTTTTTCACAATATATTCATATAAACTTTTCATTCTTAAATAACAAAGTGAATGGTGTTTTATAGTACACACATGCCCATTGCATATTAAATTTTGAACTGGCTAAACTAAGTCTAATTTAAGTGTGGCCCATAATTCTGCTTCACCTTTGGTCAGATGCAAACCTTCTTACTTTTAGTGTGTGTGTACATGTTTTTAATGAAAAAGTCAGTTGCTATCTAGGATTCCAATCTTGGGGTTGGTACAATAAATACTAACTAGGAATTGTGGTTATTATCTCTAAGTTTTAACTGAAACAGAAATTCATTTCATATAGACCCATAAACACATGGTTATTTGGCAGTGAAATCATACAAATAATCATCTATCCAAAAGAAAAAGGGTCAAGTGTTGGCAATGCCAAACAAAGTAAAAGAGAGGGTACGGTATGTTTTGTCTTTCTGTCTAGTGCCTGGGACAGTGGCTTGCACATAGTTGGCACTTAATAAAGGCTTATTGAGATTAAACTGAATTAATCTATGTGAGATGATTGTCTTAAATTAACTGACTAATTGTAATATATTCTATTTAGATTTGGCTATATAGGGATAGACCCTAGTTAATAATGTTTCCAATTTCTTCTCTTTCAGAAACCTTTGAATGAAATCTGTACATAAGTGACTTTCAGATTTGCTATTCTTTTGTGTCTTTATACTTAAAAAAAAATACCCTTCTCTTCTCTTAGAATCAATATTATATATCATTCTAAGGCAGAAGAGCAGAAAGGGCTAGGCAACTGGGATTGTGTTTTGACCAGGGTCACACAGTGTCTGTACTTTTTTTGAGCAGTGAGGTATAAGGCAAAGAGCATGGGACATGGAATGATAAACCCCAGGTGGAGTCCCAGTTTAGACACCCATCATCTGCTTGACCTTGTGCAATTTACTTAATTTTTCATCCTTGGTTTTATCAGTTGTAAAGTGAGAATTCTATCTGTACTCTTGTCCTACCTGGTCATTAAGGGGAAAGTTCTCAGTGAACATTAAAACTCTATCTCTATATATATGATATGATATGATATGATATATATGTACATATATATATAATTCGTTATTTTTCTCATCTTGCTTTGTGAAAGTTAGACTCAAAGAGTAGTTTAACAAAAAATCATTTTTTACCTTCAGATCTGGGATTGCATATCCTTTCTTCAGAGTAATCTGAAATACATCCAGACCACTAATATATGCAGCCAAGCGGGACAGACTTTGCTTCCCACTGCCTCCTACTCCCACCAGCAAGGCATTCCCTCGGGGAGACTCCAAGATGCGATTAATTTTACAAATATGAGATACAGCATCTTCAAAAAGCACCTAAGGAGACCAGAAATAGACCTTAATATTTAACAACAATATAATTATTCATCTCCATAATTGTCCTGTGTCAAAATAAAAACCAAGAACTGCATTGCAAATTATGAAGCAAAAAACATTTCCAAATAACAGCTTATGTTTCCCACCAAGACCAACTCACCAAATTCATGACTGCATTAACTTCATTGTAGCTATCTAAAGCATCCACTAGTAGCTTATTCAGACTAGCCATATTGGTTATAGGGAAATATTTAGGGTCTCCAATTCCTTGGGCAAAGTGGCAAAACATATTTGGTTTGGCAAACATAACATTGTCACCAAGTTCCTGTACAAATGGAGAGAAAATGTTATAGAATATTCATAGTAACTCATTATCAGTCTCATGTAATGGGACTGCTTCCACAAAGAACTAAAAATCCTCATAATGCCTAGCCACAAGCAGAATAAATGGTTAATTTATTTTGCTTGTGGTTAGTGGTGTACTCTGTCCATATTGGTGAAGAGCTTTCAGTATAATAGGAAACTATAAAAGTAAAGAACACCAATAGCACACCAACAGGATATATTCTAGTAGGAATTCTTTGGGTTCAGGCATGGAATAAAATTTTTCATTTTGTCTTTGTATTACTAGGCTCTAACACAATGCCACAAATTAATATTTGTACTGGATTAGAGATGTTCCATCTTGATTATGGGCCAGAATTTATAAGAATATTCATTTAGTAGTTGCTAATCCTGGATTTACTAGTTGTTAGCTATGTGATGTTGGGGAAAAACTACTTATCAACAACTCTACACTTGATCTTAGCTGATATATCAACAACTCTAAACCTCATTTTCTGTAAAATGGAAATTATACGTCCTTGTTGTAAATAATAAACAAGATCATGGTTTTGAAAGTACTTTTTAAGTTCTCTTTTTGGTTTGTTTGTTAGAAAACCCTTTACCTTCTATCTTAGAATTGGTACTTTGTATCAGTTCCAAGGCAGAAGAGCAATAAGGGCTAGGCAATGAGGTTAAGTGACTCGCCCAGCTAGGAAGTGTCTGAAGCCAAATTTGAACCCAGGTCCTTCCAACTCTCTATCCAATGAGCCACCTAGTTATCCTTCACTTTTTAAGTTCTAAAGAGAAATGTAAATAGTAGGAGTAATATGTTGGGAGCTATTAAGAGAAATTAGAATCTCAAGTAGATATTTTTATCTGGACCCCCTCAAAAGATCAATACAGACCGGCAGAGCCGTGTATTTATCTTTCCGCCCTAAATAGGGACGAGACAGGTGTGGGATATCTAAGATAAAAATCTGATATTCTTCTTTTGATTCCTTTCATAATTCTCACCTTCCTTCAAAATACATTATAGAATTATTGAAAAAGCTTTGGGCTCTCAGCACTCCAGTAGGAGGGGGGCTAACTCTGTTCCCCTTTACCCGAGAACACAGATGGCTGGTACAGCCAAGGCCGAACCCTTGGCAGGGCATTTTGCCCAGAATTAAAGTAAAATAATGAGGCTCAAAAAATTGTTTAATACCATCAAGGCCGAGAAACTGACAGGGCTTTCCGACCTAATGGAGATGTCCCAGGCTCCACTTAAAGATAACACATGTAGTTGATAGTTTAGCATAGGTTTTTGTCTACACCTGAAGGCTTCTAAGGTTTTTGTTTTGACTATAGTAAAAATCTTGCTCTCTGTAACTGTGGGAAACTTTCTTGGGCTTTTGGGTGAAAGGGATCTTTAATTTCCTTTATAATAAAGTGGCTACTTCAGTATTTCTTGAAGTACAATGAGCTAACAAGCCGTGCTTCCAGTCTGTTTCATTCTTTGTGTCCGACGACCACCCAGGCCACTCAGATTAGTCTCTGGTTATAGAGTATTGATCTCTATAGTAATACATAAGTAATATTGAAAATAATAATAGATCTCTACTAACATTCTACTCTGATGTTCATTGGGGCATTGAAGGCTATGCCAGCAGAGTACAAATTTTGGCAGGTCCTACCCAACTGGAAAATCTGAGTTCAAGTCCAGGGACAAATTATATAGCTCTTGTCTAAAAAGCAACCTAGTTAAGTTCAAAAAAGTTAATTACTAGGTTGGCTTCAGAGTGATGACATTTTTGTCCACTGCAACTCTAAAAGACTAAGTTATAGAGAAATTGTGATTGCACAGATTTTTTGAATTGGAAAACTTATGAAGATGATATTAGAAGTTAAGTCTTGTTAAGACTTATATTAGTTTAGAAATAAGAAGTAGAGAAGCTGGATTGAGAAAGAATTGGAATTTAAAAACAGATCTGAGACAGAATGTCAGTTTCAAATGTTGACAGTTTAGCGTTTTTTCTGTGACAGTCTCTTGGTGTGGCAGTTACTCTGAGGGGGAGCAATTTCTCTCTCTCAGAGTTCTGGGAGTAGGTGACATCTGACATATTCTTTTCTCTCTAATCTAAGGTAAAAGGAAAGAAGGGAAAAAGCTGAAGGAGCTAAGTGATTTTCTTTTTCCAACTTGGGAAACACTAGTGACTGTCTATTACTATTTCATAAATTTTTATATCTGAGATCAAAGAAAGACCTGGTTTTTGTTTTGGACTCCGAGTCCACTAAGGCTCAGAAGTCCTAACTTGGTTCTTGTTGAGGCTCAGCCAGCTGGCCTTTTTATAACTTCTTAGAAGGATAATAGTGTTAGTTTATTGTAGAATAGTGAAACTTTGGGTTAGTCAGATCAGGAAGGATCAGTGTAGCCTGCGGAAACAGGAGAAGTGGTTCCTTGTGGAAGTAGGGAGTTTTATTTGGGTGGAGTTAGAAATCTTTTTTTTTATCCTTATATTGTCAATAAATAGTTTATTTTTATAAAACAAGTGTCTCCTTAGCATCCTTGTGCCTGGCCCTGAAAAGAAGTTCACTTATGAACTTCACTTCAATTATATAAACTGAAGATACTTTGTAAGTGCAACAAGCAGAATACCTAATGAGTTTATAAATCAATAATCAATTCATTCACATATTATTTTTACAGTTGGAAGAGACCTTCAGAGCTATGTAGTTTAACTGATACCCCAAAATGAATCCCCACCATAATATATCCAATGAGTTGTCATCTAGCCTTTGTAGAAAGATGGTCAATGAGGGGGAAAACATGCTTCCTCTCAAGGTTAGTCATTCCAGTTTGGGATTGCTCAAAATTGTTTTCTGACGTCAAACTAAAATTGGCTTTTTTGCTACTTTTATCCTTTGCTCACAGTTCTACTCTTAGGCAACACACATTTATTCAGCACTTACTATATGCCAGGAAACATGCTAAGCACAAACAAATTTAATCATGCCTCCATATGATAGCCCTTTCAATACTTGAAGACATTTGTCATGTCACCCCTGAGATTCCTCTTCTCTAGGCTACACATCCTTAATTCCTTTAAGTGATCATGGCCTAGAATGGAATATAGTACATGAGATCTGAAAAAGGGCTGTCATCTCCCTATTTCTATAAATTATGCTATGTAAACAAATTCCTGTAAATTTTGTCACTTAATGAAACCCATGCATGATCAGGTAGATGTCATATATTAGAGACAAAATTTGAACCCATATGGAATCTTTTTCTTTTTGTTCTGCTGTGAGAATATGGAAATAAACTTTTTGGGGGGTATTTGTAATTTAAAAAATTCAAACCCCAATTTTTGTTTGTTTAAGGTAAACAGGCAGTTAGAAAGCGTCTGAGGCTAGATTTTGTTGTAGGCAAATATAAGGTAGGACATGAAGATAGGTAGAGAGGAAATAGCAATGCACAGACAGCAGGACACATGAGTTTTGCTGGAAAAGATGGACATTCTAGATAGAATGCAGAAAGAGGAGTGGTTGTGGGGAGTCTGAACTGCCAGGAGTAAGGAGCAGAGTGTGTGGCATCTTGGATTCAGTTAGCGGTTTGTATCCTGTCTTTAGAGATATTGGGGAGACATCTGGCAAGCATCAGGACTGAGAGAAGGGCATGTCTCTGTGATTGGGTGGACTAGTCACAGAGTGTCTCTAACCCAGTCTGTGGATTTATTGGCTGACAAGGATTTATTCATCTACCTGAACATTGTGGTTTCAGCTTGATACATCATCTCCAGGAGTGTGAGAAATCCCCGTTGACTTCAAAGCCCACAGCAGTCACTCCTGATTCCCAGATTGACTGCCTGTCTGTGCTTAGGTTTGTGAAGCCAGTACATTCTATTGGCAGTTGGCACATCCCTTAGCCTTAGCTTAGACCAACCTAATCCCACCTTCCTTCCCAAGACTTTATTAAATAGTTTTATAACTTATAGACTACTTTCCTTCTCTACAACCAATCAAGAACTCACTGAGTTGTTTATTCCCTGGCTTAGTTAAGGAAGACAGTTGGGTCTAACTGCCATTCACAACCCTATCACCACTCACTCCCAGCTGTGTCCTGTGTTTGTGGGAGTAGGTGTGATTCCCAGTGTATTTGTGTGTCAGGCATTTAACCCACTTTACCCCAGTCATTCCTCATTCATCCCTTTCTCCCTCTTTTACCTTCTGTGAGTTTATTTACCCACTACAATTTGAACTCACAAAGATCAGTCCTCCTGAATCTCAGTCCCAGTGCTCTATCCACTGTACCATCTATCTGCCCTTGCATTCGCTTTTTTAGGAGCTACTTCACACAGCTGATTCATATTGAATTTGCTTTACATTAAAACCCCAAAATATATTTCAGAACCACTGACACCTAATCACATCAACTACATTTTTTTCTGTGAAGTTCATTTTTTTTTTTTTTGTTTGTGGTCAAAGTGAAAGAAAGACCTAATAGTTAAGCCATTTGCATTCTTATTAGATTTTGGAGTAGTGAGTTGGTTCAGGGGACAGAGTGCTGGGCCAGGAGGGTTTAAGTTCAAATCCAGCCTCGGGCACTTACTGTATGACCCTGGAGCTAGTCATGTAACCTGTTTGCTTCAAAATCCTCAACTGTAAAATGAGTTGAAGAAGGAAATTGCAAACCATTCCAGATACACATTCAGTTTCTTTGCAAAATACAAACAAAAGAAAAACCCAACAGGGTCATGGAGACTGAGACACAACTGAAACCCTAAACAACAACAAAATCCCTTCCAGCTTTCTACATCTCCATATTTGATGGATATGCCATCTATACTATTATACAGATCACTGATAAAAATATTTAAACTGTACAGGGTTCAAGCACAGATCCCTAGACTATGCTATTATGGAACTCTTGCCACACCGACTCTAACTATCCAACTGGTTCTGAATTCATCTCTTTGTATTTTATCTAATTTATCTTTTCTATAAGAATACTATGACATACTTTATTCAAAAATTTTGCTAAAATATGAATAACCAATAACCATAGCATCCCTTTCATCTGCTAGTTTGGCATTTTTGCTAAAAAAAGGAAATGCCAGTAGTCTGGTATGTCATGCTAATTCTCTTTCCTTTTCTACATGTTTAACAAGCATTTCTTTAATATTTCTAGAATATTTGCAAGAATGGAAGGCAAGTTCAGTCTTTGCAGACTCCATTCTTTTTCTTCTTTTGAAAACTGGGATTTCTCTAATCTTGTGGTATACCTCTCCTATTTTCCGTGATGTCAGACAGTGGGTTCAGCAATCATGTCTGCTAGTTTTTTTCAGTAAACTGGGACTCAAATGTAGTTCATCTGGGTTAGAAGATTACGAATTCTTCAAGGATCATTAAGTGCTCTCTTAATATATCGTTATTTTTCTTTGTTACCCAGAGAAACTTCTCATTTATATTCTGGCTCATTTCCCAAAGTTATTAACTAGCACCCTCTAAGACTTTTCTGAACATGGTCAAACTGCACGGAGATCCATAACCACCAGTCCACTTAGAAACCACCCAGGGTTTTGTGTAGATACTCTTGGCTGAGCAATAGAAACCAGTGCTATGACTTACCTCAAAGAATTTCTTGCACATAGTCACAGTGAGTTTATTTAATAAGACTTTGTCTTTATCTTCAATGAGTTTATCCCCATATACACGTTCAGCTTCATGTAGCCATAGCCGTACAAGGTCAAGAGGAGTTTTGAGGATTTCTAGTGTAGAAAACAACAGTCCCTGCCAAACAAAAATTAATCATTGTAGGATCCTTGGCCTTGGCATAGAAGTAAATTAAGATATACAGTTCAACTATTATAAGTATAAAGCTGGAAGAGTCCTTATATACCATCTAGTCCAAATGTTTAATTTTACATAAAGAAACAAACTCAGGGAGGTGATTTTTTTTGCATGATCAAATAGATGTTATGTATTTAGATACAGAATTTGAACCCATATAGAATTTTTTTCTGCTTTGAGTATGGAAATAATCTTTTTGGTGGCTGTTTGGAATAAAAAAATTCAAAAAAGATTTATTTTACATTTCCTTTATTCTTAGTCTCTAAAAACCAATACTAAGGGGGGCAGTTAGGTGGATCAGTGAATTGAGAGCCAGGCCCATAGACAGGAGGTCCTGGACTTAGAATAATCTGGCCTTGGACATTTCCTAGTTGTGTGACCCTGTGCAAGCCATTTAACCCCATTGCTTAGCCCTTACCACTCTTCTGCCCTAATGGAACCAATATATAATATTGATTCTAAGATGGAAGGTAAGGGCTATTAAAAAAAAACAACCCAATACTAAGATAAAACTGTAGTTAAAAACTGAATTTCCATTCTGTGTATGTATTTTATTTGTTCAAAGGGAGATGAGAGGCATAAAAAGAGAATTAGGAGATTTTATACTGTGACAAATATGTATTTGCAAAAATAAGACAGAATGGAGATTTTATTTATGTATGTATGTATAACATATAATATCTCTATACAGACATGTGCATATATATTATCTATCCTTAGACTTACAGGTAATAAATATGTATACATATATACACATATAAATTGGCCAACCCTTCAGAGGCTTTATATAAGTAAGTCGTAGAAGAATTTGCTATGGATAATTCAGTTTGAGGGATATTTTGTAAACTGGAAATTGCCTGTGGAGGAGACCCCTTAAGTAAGGGAGGAGGAAATTTCCCTCTCCTCTCCACCACTCTCCATAACAGTCAACTATACAGAGAACTGTAAATATAATATATATAGTTTTGAAGGGAAGCTCCTGGACAAGTAGAAGTCACTATATGCAGTAGAGAGCAGAGATACATATTATAGATTGACATAGAGAGATAGTCACCCAAGGGAGTGTGTGCAGGAGGAAACAATTTCAAGGAACATGACCCCTAACAATCAAGAGTCAGGTTGTACCATTCTGGAGGGTGATTTGGAACTCTGCCCAAAGGGTTCAATTTCTGTCTCTAAATACGCATACCCTTTGATCCTATCATACCTCACTACTGGGTCTGATACCAAAGAGACCATAAAAATTGAGAAAGGACCTATTTGTATGAAAATATAGCAGCTCTTTTTGGGGTGGCAAAGAATTAAAAATTGAGGACATGCCCAGCAGTGAGGCAATAGATGAACAAATTATGGTGATGGAGTACTATTGTGCTCTAAGAAATGATTAGCAGGATGATATTTCAGAGAATGCTGGAAAGATCTACATGAAATTTACTATGGAGAAATAAGCAGAACTGGGAGAACATTGTACATAGTAACAGAAATATTGTGGAATGATCAACTGTGAAAGACTTAGCTACTCCGAGCAATACAATGAATGATCTGGGACAATTTTGAAGGACTTATGACAAAGAATGCTATCCACTTCCAGAGCTTATGTTTTTAGGAGTGCAGAACCACAGGGTTACCCCAATGTCTGCTTTTTTGGGAACTAAATCTGCAAGTGGGAGATGGGAGAACAGGCCAGAAAGGGCATTGAATTATTATAAAAAATTTAAATGAAGCATCCTAAGTATTGTAGAAAGAATATTGCATTTGGAATTAAGTACTTGGGTTCAAATACCATCAATGTCATTTACTAATTCTAATCTCAGGTAAGACATAACTTCTTTGGGCTTCAGGATCCTCATCTATAAAATGAAAGAATCGGAAATCTCTAAGGTCCCACATTAAGTTCTAAATCCTATGGTGTACCTTGGTAAAGTATGCTTTTGACTTAAAGTTTATTTCTTCAGTGCTAAACACTTTGAACCTCTTTGGGCTTCAGGATCCTCATCTATAAAATGAAAGAATCAGAGTAGATAATCTCTAAGGTCTCATATTAAGTTCTAAATCCTGTGGTGTACCATGGTAAAGTATGCTTTTGACTTAAAGTTTATTTCTTCAATGCTAAACACATTTGACAATACATTTTCTTCGTATTGTCAAAATGTGTCACTAAATGAGATCTTGAAAAGAGTTGCTATACAGTTGCACTGTAATACTCTAATTTAGCCCCCCCAATTGAAGTTCTATTGCTAACTAGTTTTCTTGCTAATATTCTCCAGATTCAGTATAAAAGTAAATTCTTTTTTTAAAAATTTATTTATTTATTTAATTTAGAATATTTTTCCATAGTTATGAAAGCCAATTCTTACTGCTAAGGATAGTGTCATGTCTATCCAGTAGTCAGGCTTTCATAATATATACCCTAACAAATTTTCTATAGACACTGTTTGTTTATGCAACTCCTTCTGCTTAAAATAAAGAGGGGGAAAAAACTCATGTAAAAATATTTTAGGAATGCTTTTTGCTGCAGCAATGTGCTGGAAACTATGGGGGTATCCATCAGTTGGGGAGTGATTGAATACTTATGGTATTATGGATGTAATGGAATATTATTGCCCAGTAATGTGTGACAAAAGAGATGGATTAAGAAAAAACATGTGAGGACTTGTAAATCAATTGATTTGGAAAAAAGTGAGCAAAGTCAAGACAACAATTATATGATAATTACAACACTGAAATGAGATTCAAGAGGTCTTGAGATTCAGAGAAGGGAATGGCTGTTTTAGTGTCATACTCCTAGTAGTACCTGAAGTGTGATTTGAATCCAGGTTTTTCTGACTCTTATTTTACTTTCCCTCTCCAGCAGAAAGACAATGGAGTATCATAGGGAGAATGTTGGACATGGAATCAGGAAGATCTTTATTAGAATCCTGCCTCATTGGGGGCAGCTGGGTGGCTCAGTGGATTGAGAACCAGGCCTAGAGATGGGAGGTCCTAGGTTCAAATCTGGTTTCAGACAATTCCCAGCTGTGTGACCCTGGGCAAGTTACTTAACTCCCATTGCCTAGCTCTTATCACTCTTCTGCCTTGGAGTCAATATTGACTCCAAGATGGAAGGTAAGGGTTTAAAAAAAAATCCTGCTTCATGTATTTCTTAGCAGTGTGATACTGGGTATGGTCTGTAATTGAGTCACAATTTCATTTGTTAAAAAATGGGAATAACTCTTCACAGGGTTGTTGTGAGGGTCAAATGAGATAATATTTACTGGTACTTTGCAAACCTTAGATATAAAGGTAAGCTATTTTAAAATTAGCAAAAATTAAAATTACCATACTCCTTCAGTGGGTACCAGGAAGATGAAAAAGAAAGCAAACCTAAGTAATAAATTTCTGCTCCCATTGAAGGAAAACCAGATGGTCCTGATAAAACAGGGATTTGGGTTGAGAAGTAGTAGGAGTGCCACAGAAATAAGAGAAAATAGTACCTGGAAAATGTTGGAGAGGTCCCTGAGGTTGAAAACATAATGAAACTTAATGGCCGTGGGAAGAAAGGTTGCTGAGATTTTCTGATGCAAGGCTATTATAGGAAAAATACACACATTAATTCTTCTATGAGTTTAATAGCCTCAGGAAGTACAGAACTTAAAACAATGTTTCTAAAGCAAATGGACTATGAAATAGTGACAATTTAAGTAAGAAATTTGCAGAGTTGAACAGAGAGGAAGTTCGCTTCTCTGTTGACATGTAAATCACTTCTATATATACTGAATTTCCCATATTCTACCCTCCCACTGAAGCAATTGAATTTCATAATATCTCCTGTTGAAACATAGCATCTTTAAAAATATTGATTTAAATATATAAATAAAATATTTACTAGGGGGAAAGATGAAGAAGCCATCAGCCTCCATAAAAAGGTAGCTTTTATAAATACTAAAGTGGATGTGGATAGTTTCAGCTTACCAAGGGCTGCACCAACCAACTGCAAACTCGTTTTCTGAACCACCATGGGGGCATTTCGATCAGCTAAATGCTGTGAAAGGATTGTGTTATAAATTGCTATCAGAGCATCTTGTCCAGGGAAACTCACAGCAAATACACAAAAGTGTCTCTGTATCAAAGCAAAAAAAAAAAAAATTTTTTTTTAATAGGCGACCTTAGGTCTATCTTCTGTGACAAAAGGGAGTGCTGAAGGCCTGTTTTTCCAGAAATCAATCAGCCTCTCTACTGCCCTGGATTTGGCTAAGGTGGTGAATTTCCTCAGGAAGCATCCAATAACTTCATGAGAGCAATTGAGACGGAATCCTCTAAGATCCCTAATCAAACAGAAGATTCAAGATGGGGAGTATGACTCCCCTATATGACAATGGGAAAGAATGGTAACTGGAGTGGTCCCACTGGAGGAAAATTAAAGGACATCTGACAGACTTTCACAGTATTTGTGTCTACTTCTTCCCCTGTCTGGGTCCATCCACTGTTAGGTGAGTCTCTCCTTCCACAGCTGTATAGAAAACCTATCTAGCTAGGGTCATAGAGTCTGGGTCGGGTTTTCTACTTCTATCTTTATTTGTCCTAGCTGAAAATAAAATACAAAAACCCTCCAAAACTAGTTAACTTATTAACCTAGGTGAATTGGATATTTTTCTGTTAAATTGTAGTGAATTTTCTCTCAAAGACTGAATAAGAGCCTATAAAAGCTATATTATAAAAAAGTTAGGAAATAACAAGGAATTTACTTGTCAGTGTGAGACACTGAAGTAGCCTTTTTATTTCATTTTGTGAAATTCTCTTTCTTGCTAGCAATAGGTGTGATTAGGCATGCAAAGAAGCATACATCTACTGGTGAGATATAGCCTCTTTCCATTCCTTTTCGCCCTAGCATTCCATGATAAATTCCTCATTCTATACTCCAGATGAATCTTTCAGAGGGTACCAGTTATGTGGATCTAACCTTCCAAATAAAACCAGAACCACAGCAGAGTAACTAGAACTTCGCCTCAGTGAACCAAAAATTTGAGTAGTATAACATTTCAAGAGAAACAGCAGCAGAGAAACAATTGAATTTCCCAACTGGTTAAAATTAGAAAGCTACCAAATGGCACACTTTCTCCCTCTAATGGCTGTACCTCAGGTGAGCTACTCCCCATCTTGTTTATCCATTTGTACCCTCCATTTATACCCTTTTCCTAATTTGGTTTTGGGTCCCCTTTCCCCAAGAATTTGAGGGTATATTTTATACTCTTTAACATAGGAATAAAAATTGCTAGTTAGAGCTTTGCTCCCAACACAAATTTCCCACATTTGCTATCCTACCAAACACACACCACTCTCTCTCCTCTCTCTCTCAATCTCTCTCCCCCCACTCAATCTATCTGTCTGTCTGTCTGTCTGTCTGTCTGTCTCTCTCTTTCTCTCTCTCTCTATATATAATTTAACACAAAGACATTATTAATGCAGAAATCATTTGTTCTTCTCTTTGTCTACCTGAAGTCTGGGGTCAATGGTGAAGGAGCCAGAAGTGGGATTCATGCAAGCTACATATTGACAGTTGTGAATGTCTTTTAATGTCAGCTTATTTCTGTCATACCTGAGTAAGAAGAAAACATGCCTCAGGGTAATTCACCACTAAACCAAAGTCTTCCGTTTCACTTAGGTCTTCTCAAGAAATAAATAATTAATACATCAGGGTTGATGTGATCAGCAGAAATAGCCCATTTCATTCCATCCTCCCACTAATAACAACTGGCATTTGTCCTACTGGTGAAGTTTGCAAAGCACTCCACATACCTCATTCTTAGTATAAATAACCGCACTTGACAGATGAAGAAAATGGTTAGATAGTTTAAGTAACTTGCTCAGCATCATATAGCTAATAAAGTATCAGAAATAGAATTTGAACCTTAGTCTTCCTGCCTTCAATTTTAACACTGTCCAGTATACCCATATTGCTTTCAATCTAGATGATTTGGATGGGGGTGAGGGGGAGGAACAAGTATATGTGGTAGAAATCTTAAAGAAAGGCACAAAAGGTTTGAAAATTCTGGCTGAGCATATTTTTTTCAGATGCTAGTCATCAAGTCTAAATAGATTCCACAGCCTCAAGCTATTGCTGCTCTTTTCAAAATTTTTGAATTGTCAAGAAGGGTAAATGCTCACTAGCCGTTTCTGATGCTCTTCTCAAGAATCTGTTTATTCACTGATTTTTTTAATGTTATATTTATTTTCTCTTATGTCTGAGTAATACTGGAAAGAGGAATGGATAGCAGATTTAAAAAAATTTTTTTTTTTTTTGGCCATTGGCAACATGATTAAAAACCAATTCTCCTGACTCCTTAGTTGTGTCTCCAAGGAGAATCTTAGAGCCATCTTTTAATTTAGCTGCAACTTCTTCCTTTCTTCTGTTTTCATTTTTAGCAAGAACTGACAAATTGAGATGATTAATTCCTTAAGTATGTTTGCTAGTTGGTCATTGGACAAGGATCTCATTTAGAATATCATCAACTAAGTTAAAGTTTATTTAAAACATCCTGATTCATGGGGGCAGCTGGATGGCTCAGTGGATTGAGAGCCAGGTCTAGAGACGGGAGGTCCTGGGATCAAATATGGCCTTGGACACTTCCTAGCTGTGTGACCCTCGGCAAGTCACTTAACCCCCATTGCCTAGCCCTGTAACAAATAAAAAAATTAATATAGAAGGATATATAAAAGATATTAGGGTTTAAAAAATTAAAAAAAACATCCTGATTCTTAGCATTCTTTGCCACCATTATTATAGAAGCAGAAGTAAGTCACACAAAACTGAAAAGCATTTTATATTTTCCTTGGTTGCTTGCATTGCTTTAAAAAAGAAAACCTATCACCAAAAGGCTAGTCTGTTGCTGATGAACTCTGTACTGAATTAGGCTGATCCTTTGGAAAATTTGATTCAGCCTGTTGTTAGGACTATCCCTTAAGATTTTCTAGTGTGGTAGAACCTACTAGTGTTTGTGTTTTCAACTGGCATGGAGAGGGTTATTTTGAGCCATGATGAGAGGAGGAGGATAATTGTATAGCATTTTCTAAATAAGAGCTAATATTTTACATACTCATTACTGAAAAAGTTAAAGGATCTCATTTTTATAACACTCATACTGACATGGGCATTGTGCAGAGATGGCAGAGACCCTGTACCCCTTAACTCAGGTGGGCTGTGAACAGGGGAATTCCCTTCCCCCTTCCTGCCCTAATGACTCCCTGGGCAAAGACCATTGTCCTTGGAATTCCTTTAAGTTGAGATAGACAAAGAGATACACCTCCGGAACACACCTGGACAGTCTAAGCCCTGAGGGTCTCAGACAGACCCTGCACCCAACTGAATGTCTGAGTGCCAGGAGTCACGTGCATACTATGGGGAAAGGATACAAAAGGACTAGAACTGGGGGACTGGGAGGGAGCCTCCCATGGCTGCTCCACTCATGCTGTCTTGCTGGCCATTAATCCTATCTTATTAATAAATCTTTCTTTTTACTTTTAAGCTAAGTTTGGAGTCCTCTCATTCTTGAGAATGGTTTCCTTCCCGAACCCAGGGGTTCACCATTTTGCACCCCTATAACAATACATTGTTCACAATTCTTGGAAAGACATATAAATTTGAAGTTCAATATTATGATTCAGTCATATATGCCTTAGCTCAATTTGCTAATACTTTTTTTACTTTCCAAATATCTGATAGGTAAGTGGATTCGTGATCCATATCAGTCTTCCCTCCAAAAAATAAAGATAACTCAACAGTATAGTTCTAATCACCTGAGGCTCTTAGCCTTCCATAAATTCAACCAAAGCTTGCAAGACTTCCTTCCTTTCTCTTTCTTTATATTGTGTGAATACCAATGGAGTTACTTGATCATTTTCTGTTCTCACTAGGTTTTGAGATCTTTTTATTTTCCTGTCATAATTTCTCTGATGATAACCTTTACATTGAATCTCTTGTATAATTACTTATTTTTAATATATTGAAGTCTCCAGTTATTTAATTATTGAAAAGCTATAACTTCACTTCTTTTCTTCCTTCCTTCCATTTCTTTCTTTCTTTCTTTTCCTTTCTTTCTTTCTTTCTTTTTCTTTCTTTCTTTTTTCTTCCTTCCTTCCTTTCTTCCTTCCTTCCTTCCTTCCTTCCTTCCTTCCTTCCTTCCTTCCTTCCTTCCTTCCTTCCTTCCTTCCTTCCTTTTTTCCTTTCTTTCTTTCTTCCTTTCTTTCTCTACATTTCTTTCTTTTTCCTGAGAGTCCACCATTCCTTCCCTCCCTGGCCTCCTCCCCCATTACTGTACAAAAGAAATGCAACTTAAGAGGTCAAGTAGCAGAGTGGAAAGAGGCTATACTTTAGTCTTTAGTTCTGGGTTCTAGAACTAGATCTATCCCTAAGATGTTATATGACCTTGTAGAGGTGTTAGCCTCTATGAGGCAATTTCCTCATCTGTAAAATGAATGTAATAATCTTTGTTACTAGTCCCTCACAGGGAAAAGTGGGAATGTTTTTTAACTTTGAAACACTATTGAAATGTAAGTGATTGAGTTATTAACAAAACTTTATAATGTGGGGAGAATTAGTCTTAAAGGTCCCCTATATAGCGAGTGACTTAGGAGTTTGTCTTTTCAGTTCTAAAGTTTTGCAGGGATTAATCACATTTATGTGGAAAGTTTATTCTATTTGATGAGATTCCTGATGTTCACAATTATCAAAGATTCCATATTTACCAGTGCCCATGATCCATATGTTGCCTAATTAGAGTATGAGGTGCCACTGTTCCATACTTATCCACCTCTGGCATGTTCATATCATCAATGAAGTAAATAAGCTTTTTGGTGCCTGGAGGTCCATAATTTCTCCCTGATTTCTTCTCCAGAGGCTTCTCAAGAACACCTGTCAAATTCAAAGAGTGTTAGTTCAGTGGCTTCCTGGGAATCATTTTCTTATTAGAGCAAAAAAAAAAAAAAAAGCTTTTTTTTTTTTTTTTTTACCTTGTAACATGGCAGATGTTGTATAGAAATTGAAGGGGACAGACTGTACCACATACTCATCTGTGCTCAGGCTGCCAAGTTTATCACCCATCAACACTGACTTGCCAGTACCAGCATTGCCCACCAACATCACTGGCCACTTTTTTTCCATTAATAAATTCATAAAAAACCGGATTCGGATGGTCTCTGTTGTATGGACCAAAGAAGCCTGGGAGTGGGGAGAGAATCCATGGAAACAAAGTGAGGGTTTAAAAGCAATATGAAACCATTATCCTATAGGCTTTCTGATGACTAAATTATCTGCAGATTAAAGTGTATAATAAGGAATAAGTCAAGGTAGATAAGTGAAATTTTTAGAAAAGTTTATTGGAAAATGCAAGCTTGAGCTGAACATTCTAAGGGCTTTTGGAATGTGGCTGAGAGGTCACAGGGCTTTTGAACTCTGGGACAGTTGGGAGTTTTTGCCACTGGTGGAGGAGCTTGTGCCCTGATTTCACTGGAGAACGCCCACTTGGACTATATTTTGAGGAACTACAAATAGGTCTGGATCACTAGCTTTGGAGGGTGGACCTCCAGGCCTGTGACAGCCTATTGGTAGTGACCCAGTGGAGTTTGTGGACCATACCCTGGACCCTGGGACAGCTGAGAACATCTTTGGAGCAAGCAGTGAGATCCCCAAAACCCTGTCAAGCTTGCATTTAGCCTAGTATAGTGCAGTGTAAGTTTTATCTTCCCTGCCCTAATTTCCTGGACCACCCAAACCCCTATAGCTGTTAAGAATAGTTTGCCCCATTTCCCATTTGCCCCATCTTATTTTATTATTAAAATTCTTTAATGTTACTTCCTACTTTATCAATATAACCCCAAAGGACTCATAAAAGGTTAATTAGTTCCCCTGGCTAAGTTGAGTATTTAACTGCTATACCAAATATTTCTGTCATCCCCCCATTCCGCTATTTCAGGTGGCAAGACCAAATGAAATAAAAAATCCCAGACTTTGATGGAAAAGTACTATTGCTAAAATTACTGTGTACATTTTGGTTTTAAAAGATTACTCTATTACAAAAATGAATAATATAGAAATAGGTATCACGTGATAACACTTGTATAGCCCAGTGGAATTGCTTGTCAGCTCTGGGAGGGGAGAGGGAAGAGAAGAGGGAAAGAAAACAGATCATAGAATCATGGAAAAATATTTAAAAATAAAAAGTAAAATAAAGTAAATATGTACAAATGGACACTTCTTAGACATAGGGGGAAAAACAAATTCTGTGCCTGATTCCGGGTTCAGAGTTTGTGGGGTATTACCTGCAATGGGATATCAGAATCCAATACAAATTGAGGCACTTTATCAGTCCATGGCATGAATTTTTTACTATCTGGGTCTATATAGTAGTCAAAAATGGTTCCTTGAGAAGGAAATTTGATGGTCTTAAATTCATTCAACCACCACCTGCTGAACTCAACACGATAGTCAACAAGCTAGGGAAAAAAAAATCAGAAATGACCAGTGAAGTCTATTAGAATCTAGACTGAGCTGGAAGGGAAGTCACTTAGAGGTCATTTTTACAGGTGAAGAAGCTGAGACCAGAGCTAAGAGATTTGTCTATGGCAGAGTGCTGGGTCCTGCCCACTTCCCACTGAATGCTAGGCATGCCCCACCCTAATCCCTTACCCCATATACAGGGGAAGGAGAAAGTGCTCCCATTGGGGTGCTGGGTGGAGGGATGGATGAAGTGAGGAATGTCCTCAGCGCAGGTGGAGAGAAGGGGAGGAGAGTGGCCCAAGCACTCAGCTCCATTCTAGCTCTGCACCTGTGAGCAGCCTACCTTACTCTGCTGGAGCTCCCATTGGACTGCTGGGCAGACAGACAGGGGGATGTGAAAAAAATGTTGTTAGTCACGGTGGAGAGGGGGAGGGGAGCAGCTCCTCCAGAGTCCCTCTGTCTTTCTAGGAATGAAGGGGGTGGGGGGGAGGGGGAGGGCAGAACGCATGCCCACAGAGAGCACTCTGTGCCATTTTTGGTGCATATGCCATAGGTTCACCATTATTGGTCTATGGCCTCACCACTAATAACTGACCAAATCAGGACCACACATATATTGATTTTCTACAAACATATAGTGTGGCACAGTGGAAAGAGCACTGTTATTTGGAGTCAGAAGTGCTAGGTACAAATCCTGACCCTGAGACTAGGTGACCCAGACATCTCTGAATTTGTTTCCTCAAATTCTATAAAATGAGAAGCATGGTCTTATGGATGTGCTAAAGTTAGTTTAATGGCTCTAGAAAGCACAATCAGGGCTTGATTATTGGTTTGTTGATTTCTAGACTTAAGAAAGTTATGGAAAAATAATAACAATTATGTTAAAAATATGCTATGGGTTTTTTTGAGAGGTTTTTGTTGAACATTTAATTAATATCTTGGGTGTAGATTAGATGGTCTCTAATTTTAATTCAATGATCCTTCAATCTTTTAATTAGTGCTGCTAAATGTACTATGAACAAAAGTAATAAAAGTTTCTAGGTCACAATTTCTTGAAATGACTTTACCTGGTCCTGGAACATTGCTCCTCCAAACGCCCAGAAACATGCAAACACAAAATAGAGCTCATAAAGCTCTTTGGAGGAATCTGGAGGAGTATTCTTTGGAGTCAAAAGACATTCTAAGAGGTAGAGTATAGTCTGTATCACTGTGATTTCTGGAACTGGAGTGATCTTCTTAAATCCAAACCTCAGCTTGTCTAGGCATGTGGGAAGATATTTATCAAATAGGATCATCAAATTAGCTTTCTCTGACTGCACTTTTCGTTTTTCAATCCAGCTGTTTACCACACTAGAAAAGAAGGGGAGAAATTAGAAAATGTTAATGACATATAATCAACCCTGAATATACCATGAGAAGGTTGCCACTATCCCAAGCTAGCTTCTGTCTTTCTTCTGGTACAGCTTGAGGCTAGCTACCCAATTCAGTTTGCTCAAATCAATAAACATCCATTAGATGCCTACTCCCTGAAAGGTGCTATACTAGAGCCAGAGATACATAGACTATATATAGTTCTTTGCCCTCAAGGAGCTTAAACGCTATTGCCCACACAGTTCCAGGTATTCAGAGAATCCAAATTTATCTTCATGTTAGTCTAAGTGTCATTAGGAAGCCAGATCTACAAATGAAATACTTAATATAATTCAAATTTAAATTTAAATTTGTTTTTAAGTTAGCCCCTGCTTTTGGTTATTTAAGCTACAGTGTTCTGTGGTTAACTAAGAAATGCCTGAATATGAATTCTTCTCTGTATGAAAAGGGCTAATAATGTTTTCAGAGTTGAATCAAAGAATTTCATAAACCTTAAAAGTGGGAAGAGAATAAATATTTATATGGTGCCTACTATGTTCTGGAGAGTTTACAAATAATTTCTCATTTGATCCTCACAACAACCCTGAAAAGGTAGGGGCTATTATTATTCCTATTTACAGATGAGAAATCTGAGGCAGACAGAGGTTAAATGTCTTGTTGCAGGGTTCTCATAGCCAGGCAATATCTGAAACTACATTTGAATTCCTGATTCCAATCTCAGCACTCTATCCACTGTGCCACGGTAACTGCCCAAGAGTGCCATGAGAACCTCAGTAGGTATTATTACCCAATGCTCACGATGCACATTATTATCTGTAAAATATTTATCTCCTTATAGTTCAGTTAATACCTAGTATGAAAGGAGAGCAATTCATACATTCATGTGTTTTGCTTATATTTAATCTTCTATTAATATGACTATATCTTGATTAGAACCATTAGCATATTCAAATATTTTGCTGAATCTGCGTCTGATAACTCAAGTTTTGTGCACTCTTAAGGTGAAGGATGTGTAATTTCTTTTTTTTTTTTAAACCCTTATCTTCTGTCTTAGAATTGATACAGTTCCAAGGCAGAAGAGCAGTAAGGGTTAGGTAATTAGGGTTGACTTGCCCTAAGGGTCACAAAGCTAGGAAATGTCTAAGGCCAGACCTGCCTGCAGTTCTAGCCACTGAGCCAACTAGTTGCCCTGAACCCTGAAGGATGTATAATTTCATCAGCCCCAGATTCCTCCTCCAGAACCTTCTCCACAAGGTAGATTACTACCAGTCTATCATTTAGAAGATAAATCCTAGGGCGATGTTAAGTGACTTGGCCAATGTCTTATGAAGGGGGTGATTTGGACCCTGGTCTTTCCGTCTAGTAATCTATCCACTAATTTCACTGTCTTTACAAGAAACTTGCATAATGCAACTATATTTCCAAACATTTATGCCCCTAGTCAAGGAAGTTAAACCAATTAATTTGCCCTTGGGAGAGAAGACTGAATAGCCCACCAAGAATTCTATCTCTTTGCACATTAGCTTGGGCTTTTCTTGTACCTGGCTATGAGGCCTTCACTTTCCTCCCCCTTCCTATTTGGACATGCACAGATAAGAAAGGTAAAAATAAAATCACAACTTACGGATTCCATCCTAGATCAGCAGGGTTGATGTAAAGTATTCCTGCTCTGGAAACCGTGGCTGGGGTGGCTGTCCTAAGGTGACTAATCTCAAACACTAGTCTCATGGTGCGATTCAGGGGGATCCGCTCATTGCTGGCTAAGGTCAGAACCTAGAATGAGCGCAAACATGAAAGCATGTTTCCAGGAGAAATGACATTCGTTGCTTTAGAATACCCAATATTTTAATAGATTATATCATCTCAGTAATGGACCAATGCATGGATCCCTTTCTATAACATTCCTAAGAAGTGATCATCTAGCTTCTACTTGCATTCATTCAGTAATGGGAACTCACCATTTTGCAAAATATTTTATTCTGTTTTGGGACAATTCTAGCTTCTTTTAAAAAGAAAATTCTTTTTTCAGACTTTTGCCTATATTAATGAGGCAAAATTCAGGAATAAAAGGGAATGAAAGGAGCTTATTAAACCTATAACAAGGTAGCAATTTGTTGATAGGCTGATCACCAGAGATCAGCAAGGGTTTCATTTTTATTTGATGACTTTAGTGATGAGATAGAGAATTCAGATAGAAAATGGCCACTGCATCTCAGTTGCCCAAATGTTTTTCCTCAGTTGCCCAAATGTGATGGTTAACAGGTATACACAAGGAGGGGGTGGCTTTTTGAATAGTTGGGTAATATAAAGTTGCATGGTGATGCCTTCCCTAGTAGTGTTCCCTCAAACAGAGCCTCCTTCAAATATGATTGATGGGCAGGCCTGGGATAACTTTCTTTTTTGTTTTTTAAGATTTTTTAAAAATTTAGAATACTTTTCTATGGTTATCCCACTCCTGGAGCTGACAAAGCAATTCCACTGGGTTATACATATATCATTATTCAAAACTTATTTCCATGTTACTCATATATGCAGTAGAGTGATCTTTTAATGCCAAAACCCCAATCATATCCTTAATGAACCATGTGATCAATCATTTGTTTTTCTTCTGCGTTTCTATTCCCATAGTTCTTTCTCTGGATATGGACAGCACTCTTTCTCATAAGTTCCTCTGGATTGTCCTAGATCATTGCATTGCTGCTAGTAAAGAAATTTATTACATTCAATTGTGTCACAATGTATCAGTCTCTGTGTACAATGTTCTCCTAGTTCTGCTCTTTTTGCTCAGCATCAATTCTTGGAGGTCTCTCCAATTCACATGGAATTCCTCCAGTTCATTATTCCTTTCAGCACAATAGTATTCCATCACCATCAGATACCACAATTTGTTTAGCCATTCTCCAATCCAAGGACATCCCCTCATTTTCCAGTTTTTTGCCACTACAAAGAGCACGGCTATAAATATCTTTGTATAAGTATTTTCCCCTATTATCTCTTTGAGATACAAAACCAGCAGTGGTATGGCTGGATCAAAGGGCAGGCAGTCTTTTAAAGCCCTTTGGGCATAGTTCCAAATTGCCTTCCAGAATGGTTGGATCAATTCACAACTCCACCAGCAGTGTATTAGGGCCCCAATTTTGCCACAGCCCCTCCAACACTTATCACTTTCCTTTGCTTTTTGCTAGGTATGATACCTCAGAGTTGTTTTGATTTGCATTTCTCTAATTATGAGAGATTTAGAACACTTTTTCATGTGCTTATTGATAGTTTTGATTTCTTTAACTGAAAACTGCCTATTCATGTCCCTTGCCCATTTATCAATTGAGGAATGGCTTGATTTTTTGTACAGTTGATTTAGTTCCCTATGTATTTGGGAGATTAAACCTTTCTCAGAGAATTTAGTTATAAAAATTTTTCCTCAGTTTGTTGCTTTTCTTCTAATTTTGTTTGCACAAAGCCTTTTTAATTTGATATAATAAAAGTTATTCATTTTGCATTTCATAATGCTCTCTATCTCTTGCTTGGTCTTAAATTCTTTACTTTCCCACACATCTGACAGGTATACTATTCTATGTTTACCTAATTTATTTGTGATTTCACTCTTTATATTTAAGTCATTTACCCATTTTGAATTTATCTTGGTATAGGATGTAAGATGCTGAGCAAAACCTAATTTTTCCCATACTGTTTTCCAATTTTCCCAGCAGTTTTTGTCAAATAATGGGTTCTTGTCCCAAAAGCTGGGTATTTGGGTTTATTGAACACTAGCTTGCTGAGGTCATTTACCCCTAGTCTCTTCCAATTTGTTCTTTTTCTAATTTTTTAAGTTTCAATCCCAAATTTCAATCCCTCTCAATTTTGTTGCTATAGGCACTCTGATATAAATTTTCCCCTGAATACTGCTTTGGCCGTATCCCATAGGTTTTGATACGATGTCTCCTCATTGTCATTCTCTTTAATGAAGTCTTCAATTATTTCTAGGATTTCTTTTTTGACCCACCAATTTTGAAGAATTAGATTTAGTTTCCAATTTATTTTAAATTTGCCTTTCAATAGACCCTTATCAAGTATAATTTTTATCATATTATGATCTGAGAAAGTTGTATTCATTATTTCTGTTTTTCTGCATTTGTTTGCAATATTTCTATATCTGAGTACATGGTTAGTTGTATATGTACAATGTGCTACTGAGAAGAAGGTATATTCCTTTTTATTCCTATTCAGTTTTATTTATTTTTTCTAGCATTTCATTCACACTTCCTTTACTTCTTTCTTATTTATTTTTTGGTTCAATTTATCTAGTTCTGAAAGAGGAAGGTTGAGATCCCTCACTAATATGGTCTTACTATCTATTTCCTCCTTGATCTTCTTTCATTTTTCCTTTTGAAATTTAGATGCTATGCCATTTGGTGCATAAATGTTTAGTAATTTTACTTCATTATTTATAGTACCCTTTAACAGAATGTAATTTCCTTCCTTATTTCTTTTAATCAGATCAATTTCTACTTTAGCTTTGTCTGGTTATCATGATTGCTACTTCTACTTTTTTAACTTTAATCAGTAATTCCCAAAGTGGGCGCTACCGCCCCCTGGTGGGTGCTGCAGCAATCTAGGGGGCCAGTGATGGCCACAGGTGCATTTATCTTTCCTATTAATTGCTATTAAAATTTTTTAAAAATTAATTTCCAGGGGGCTAAGTAATATTTTTTCTGGAAAAGGGGCAGCAGGCCCAAAAAGTTTGGGAACCACTGCTAGATGATGAATAATAAATTCTGCTCCAGCCTTTTACCTTGAATCTGTGTGTCACCCTGCCTCAAATGTGTTTCTTGTAAACTGTAGGATTCTGTTTTTTAATCCACTTTGCTATCCGCTTCCACTTAATGGGTGAGTTAATCCCATTGACATTCAGTATTATGATTATCGTGTATTGCCCTCCATCATATCATTCCTTTTAAATCCTTCTCTATTCCCTTTCTCTCTGTTTTTCCTCAGTAGTGTTTTGCTTTTTCACTCCCGCCCCCAATTCCCCCTGCCCAGTTATCTCCCTCTTCCCTTGTCTTATTCCCCTTCTATTTCTCCGTGAGGTACGATATATATTATATATATATAATATACCCCACTGCATATACTTGTTTTACCCTCTCTGAGTCCTTTAAGATGAAGTAAAGTTTAAACATTTCCCATCACACCATCCTTATCCTCCCTCTCTCTCTATTATGATTTTTCATGCCTCTTTATGTTATATAATTTACTGCATTCTATTTCTCCCTTTCCTTTTCTCTCGGTGCAACTCTTTCTTTTAGCCCTTGATTGTTTTTTTTTTACATATCATTCATATGCCTATATATCATATCATACATACATAATATCATTCCATATCATCATAATCTGCTTACTTCACCCTCTCTATGAGTAAATTCCTTCTATCTTCTCTGCTACTAAGAGTAATTTTTGAGAATTACAGAAATCATCTTTTCCATATATACATATAAACATTTTGACCTTAATGAGTCCTTTAAATTTTCTTTCTTATTTACCTTTTGGGACTTTTCTTGTGTCTTGTATTTGGACTTCAAATTTTGTATTTAGTTCTGGCTTATTCCTTAGGAATTGGGAGGCAGAACTAAAATGACAGCTTAGTAGCAGGAACCTTCTGAATCTCCTTCCAACCAATCATTACAAAGTGTCTCAAAAGAACAGAAATAAAAATCGGAGGAGTAAAGAGCCTTTCCCAAGGGATGCAGCCTTAAAGTTAGGCAATAGGCAATGCTTGGGGATTCCCACACTATAAGGGAGAGAGACTATACTTATCAAAGCTCAAGCTGATCACCCTTCCCTCACACCACCTACCATGCCAGAATCAGAGTGAGGGCCTGGTAAGTCTCTAAATTCTCTGGATCTTGCTGAAAGCACCACAGACTTACCCCTGAGGGCAGTGCAAGGCCTTGGCAGTGAGATTTGAGGCCAGAGGCTGAAGAGAGCAGAGCCTGGGCAGCGGAGCATGGAGCTTGGGCAGAGACAGGGCTGGACACAGCCAAGGCAGCAGGGTATGGAAAGACAGTTCAGGGCAAAATGCTTTAAAGCCCACTACACAATATCGTATTACCTGTCCTGACTTGGGCTTTTGATTGGGAAGAGAAGATACTACACCGGCAAAGCCCTGTGAGACAGAAGCTAAGAAAGCAATCAACATGCAGGAACCTCAATCCACTAGTGGCAGAAGGAAGAAAAAGCAACAAAAAAATATCCCAAAAAACAACCCTCTTGACCCTGGATATTTTCTATGGTGAAAAAGAACAAAATACAGAAGAAGCAACAGCAGAAAGTGACAAACAAACACATCCAAACTTCCCCCCCAAAATGAAAATTGGTCACAAGCTCTTGAGGAACTCAAAAAGGTATTCAAGAACCAAGTAAGAAAGATAGAAGAGGGTTCCGGGTTAAGATGGCGGCAGAGTAAGAAGCAGCTCTTAACCTCTCCTGACCGAAACACACAAAACTCCTCGAGGGGACATAAAAACAAGTCCAGACGAACGAAGGAACCCCACAACAGGGCACAACGTGGAAGGTGTGTGGAATCGAGACTTTTCCAGGCTATAAAGGGCTCTCACTAAATCTCGTGCTGAGCAACCACCCCACCCCCACCCCCTCCACACACAACATCTATAGTGCCGAAGCTGGCTAAAAAGAAATAGAGCAAGTTTGGGGCACCCATCGAGTCATTGGCAGCTCCAGGGCCTGTTCCTGAGAGCAGCAAGATTTAGGACCCAAATAAGCCAAAGAACGCAAGCAAAATCTGAGCGCGGGAGCAGAGAGTGGACGCCGGGCACAGAGCGCACAGGCACGGGTGGAGGCGTGGGTGGAGGCAGACACAGCCAGGAACTAAAGCTCTGAAAAGCTGAGTGGGGACCCAGTGCAGACGGGTATACGACTGTGGAAGCAGCGCCCTGAGACTTGTAAAGGAACCTCCTGCAGAGGATCAAGCAAGGGGGTCCACCAGGGGGCTTGACCTTGGAAAAAACCAGAACTCAGACCTCAGGAGCCAATAGACCGTGGACAGACACTGAGCGCGAGGATAAACCTGAGAAGCTGCTGGGCTAATGATGGCTACCCAGTCTCAGGAAAATCAGAAGAGAAAGAATAACAACAAGAAAAAGAAACCTTTAACACTCGACAACTTTTACACAGAGAAAATCCAGACAACCGAGCAAACAGAGGAGGAGAACAAACAAGCATCCGGACCCTCCTCAAATAAGGAAAACTCCTCACAAGCTATGGAAGAGTTCAAAACAGATTTTGAGGAAAATGGAAGAGATCTGGCAAGAAAATAACTGTTTAAAAGGTAAAATCTTGCAATTGAACACCAGAAATGACCAGATTGAAAAGGAATACCAGAAGATTATGGCTGAAAACCAGAAGATTATGGCCGAAAACCGAAAGATTATAGCCGAAAATCAATCCCTAAAGGCTAGAATTGAGCAATTGGAAGCTAATGATCTCTGAAGACAACAAGAACAAATAAAACAAAGTCAAAAGACTGAAAAAATAGAAGGAAACATGAAATATCTCAATGAGAGAGTGACAGACCAAGAAAACCGGTCTAGAAGAGACAATTTGAGAATAATTGGTCTTCCAGAAAAACCAGAAATTAATAGAAACCTGGACTCCGTACTAAAAGAAATTATTCAGCAAAATTGCCCTGAAGTCCTACAACAAGAGGGCAATATAGACATCGAAAGGATTCATAGAACACCCACTACATTCGACCCAGAGAAGAAATCGGTTAGAAATATTATTGCCAAATTCAAAAGCTTTCAAGCAAAAGAAAAAATCTTACATGAAGCCAGAAAGAGACAATTCAAATATCAAGGAGCACCAATCAGGATCATCATAGCCTCCACGCTAAAAGACCATAAGGCTTGGAATACGATAT
>NC_058133.1:233926026-233989115 GCF_016433145.1 Gracilinanus agilis | reverse complement strand
AAGAGGGAAACTATAAACAAGTTAAGTGAACACAGAATAGTATACTTGTCAGATCTCTGGGAAAGGAAAGACTTTAAAACCAAGCAAGAGTTAGAGAAAATCACAAAATGTAAATTAAATGGTTTTGATTATATTAAACTAAAAAGGTTTTGTACAAACAAAAACAATGTAGTCAAAATCAGAAGGGAAACAACAAATTGGGAAAAAATCTTTATAACGAAAAACTCTGACAGGGGTCTAATTACTCAAATATACAAGGAGTTAAAGCAATTGTATAAAAAATCAAGCCATTCCCCAATTGATAAATGGGAAAGAGTCATGAATAGGCAATTTTCCGGTAAAGAAATCAAAAGAATCAATAAGCACATGAGAAAGTGTTCCAAATCTCTAATAATTAGAGAAATGCAAATCAAAACAACTCTGAGGTATCACCTCACACCTAGCAGACTGGCTAAAATGAAAGAAGGGGAGAGTAATGAATGCTGGAGGGGATGTGGCAAAATTGGGACATTAATGCATTGCTGGTGGAGCTGTGAACTGCTCCAGCCATTCTGGCTGGCAATTTGGAACCATGCTCAAAGGGCTATAAAAGAATGCCTGCCCTTTGATCCAGCCATACCATTGCTGGGTTTGTACCCCAAAGAGATCATAGATAAACAGACTTGTATGAAAATATTTATAGCTGCGCTTTTTGTGGTGGCAACAAATTGGAAAAGGAGGGGATGTCCTTCAATTGGGGAATGGCTGAACAAACTGTGGTATATGCTTGTGATGAAATACCATTGTGCTAAAAGGAATAATAAACTGGAGGAGTTCCAGGCGAACTGGAGAGACCTCCGGGAACTGATGCAGAGCGAAAGGAGCAGAGCCAAAAGAACACTGTACACAGAGACTGATATACTGTGGTAAAATTGAATGTAATGGGCTTCTGTACCAGCAGCAATGCAATGACCCAGGACAACTCTGAGGGATTTATGGTAAAGAATGTTACCCACATTCAGAGGAAGGACTGCAGGAGAGGAAACATATAAGAAAAACAACTGCTTGAACGCATGGGTTGGGGTGGACGTGATTGAGGGTGTGGACTCGAAACTACCACACCAATGCAACTACCAACAATTTGGAAATTGGTCTTGATCAAGGACACATGACAAAACTAGTGGAAATGCGCATCGGCCATGGTTGTGGGGAGTGCGGGGGGGGGGTGGGTGAAGGGGATAGGAGGAGCATGAATCAGGTAACCATGTTAAAAATGTATATTAATAAATGTTAAAAAAAAGATAGAAGAAAAATCAGAAGTGGGAAAAAGAAATGAAAGTAATAGAAAAAGAAAATAGCAGCTTAAAAAACAAAATTGCCCATATGGAAAAAGAGGCACAGAAATCAAATGAAGTAATAAGCAAATTGGAGACCAGAATTGGAGACCAACTGGAAGCTATGAAAAGTAGGATAGGTCAAACCAAAAAGGGAAATGAAAAAATCATAGCTAAAAATCAGTCTTTAAAGACTAGAATTGGGTAAGTAGAAACTAAAGATCTCGCAAGACAGCAAGAATTAATAATGCAAAATCAAAAGAACAAAAAAGTAGAAGGAAACATAAAACATCTCATTGAAAAGGTAATTAATCTAGAAAACAGATCCAGGAGAGACAACTTGAGAATTATTGGTCTACCTGAAAGCCTGGAACAAAAGAAAAGCCTTGACATTGTGAAGATAGCATTAACTTCTTCCCTTGCCTATTTTTAAATTAATCAACAAAAACTGAAAACACCCGTACTTAACACTAAGTAGGGGAGGTCTGCAAACCACTTACTAAAGTGGGTGACAACTCCAGACAACTGTGACAACTGACCACCCCCCAAGCAGTACTAAGCAAATTTAAAGACGGCAATTGGCTTCTGTAAAGTGGAGAAAGGGACAGCAAGTGATGTGGTAAAAGGACTATAAAAGTTGTGAACTTCCTGTTGTTACGATTAAAAATGATAAAGACTGATATAAATATAGAAATTAGTAGTTTAATTAAAGCCATGGCCATGCTGGTAAAATATATATAAGACCACGCCTATCTTTTATATTTACCACCGGAGTCCATCTTCTAGCCAGCCCTCAGGAAGGTCAAGAGACCTCCTCTAGGCCCTCCCCCTGAATTTAAACTCCCCCTGCATGGGGACCTTCCATGTTCTCAGGCCCTAAGACCCATTGGAATCATGGGTAATGTAGTCTCAAAGCTCCCACGTGTCCACGAACACTACTTTTAAATGGTACCTCCCCAATTCAATACAATACTGTCCAAGGGGGTTTTTGGCCTGAATTTTCAGACTTGGAGGATCTTGGACTGGGACCGTGACCTGGGACTCTGGCTCTTGGACTACTTCTGGTAAGATGCTCCTGGATCTTCTCCTTTGGAACTTCAACCTGGGTGAGGGAGAAGCTGACCATTCTTTCCTGACTTCTGGAGAGATTAGTTCTGAAAAGGCCTCCCCTTCTTGGAGGAGGCCACATAGGTTGAATCCTTGTTTAATTCACCACTGAGTCCTCTGGCTGAGGGGTTAAAGAGCCCTAGCTGGGTTGAGCCAGAGATTGGAGTAACATTTAGGGTGATAGGCTAGTCTTCTCTATGCTCTTTTACATTTCTCTACTTTCACTCTTTCCACCTGTTTGTAAATAAAGCTACTGAAAGTCAATTTGACTTGAGCTAGAAATATTTTCAAATCGGCAACCACAATACTATCTTAGAATTCTCATAAATTTAGCCAAATCCTTAATTCTTATTCCTTACAACATCATATTATAAGAAATTATCCAAGAAAACTGTCCTGATATTCTCGAACAAGAGGGCAAAATAGACATTGAAAGAGTTCATAGATCACCCTCCTACATTAAATCCCCAAAATGTTAGAGCCAAATTCAAGAGATTCCAAGCCAAGGAGAAAATATTTCAAACAGTCAGAAAGAGAAAATTCAGATATCAAGGAGGCCCTGTTAGGATTACACAAGATCTGGCAGCCTCCACACTAAAGGACTACAAGGTTTGGAATACGATATTCAGGAAGGCAAGAGAATTGGATCTACAACAAAGAATCACCTACCCATTAAAACTGACTATATACTTTCAGGGGAAAGCATGGGAATTTAACAAAATAGAAGATTTCCAAGCATTTCTAAAGAAAAAAAAACAGATTTCCAAGCATTTCTAAAGAAAAAAACAGAACTAAATGGAAAATTTGATGTCCAAATACAAAATTCAAGAGAAACATGAAAAGGTAAATAAGAAGGAAAAAAATTTAAGGGCTTCATTAAGGTCAAATTGTTTATACTCCTATATAGAAAAATTATATTTGTTAACTCTTAAAAATTGTTTTATAATAGTAGATGTCATTATCATTGTAGATAGAATTATTCATAGGCAGAGGTTGTGGTATTAAGTTGTTCAAGATGATATGTAAAAGAAATGGGGGGGGACAGAAAAAGAGGATGGTACTAAGAAAAACTTGAAGGAAAAAGAAAAATAGGATAAATTATACCACATAAAGAGGTGCATTGCAGGGGGCAGGGTGGAGAATACTATTATATGAAGGGGAAGAAGAGAGTGGTAATAGGCAATACTTAAACCTTACTCTCAGTGGAATCAGTTGTGAGGGGGAAGAACAGCCAGATCTATTGGGGTATAGAACTCTATCTTTCCTTACAGGGAAGTTGATAGGGAATAAGGAAGGGGGAGGGGGATGGGACAAGGGGTATTAAAAGGGAGGGAAAGGTTGGGAGGGTGATTAATAGACCTTAAAGAGAAATAAAAGGGGAACATAAGAGAGGGGGTGGGAAGGAAAGTAAAATAAGGGTAGGGAAAAGGGGGACTTATTAAAATCAAAACTTATGTAAAAGAAAATAGTGAAAGAAGAAAGGGCAAGATTAAAAGAGGAAATCAAAATGATGGGGAATACACAGGTGGTAATCATAACTCTAAATGTGAATACAATGAACTCATCCCATAAAATGGAAAGCAGATAGCAGAGAGGATTAAAAACCAAAACCCTACCATATGCTGTCTATAAGAAACACACATGGAGCAGCCCCCCATAGTTGCTCCATTTGTGCTGTCTTGCTGGCCATTAATCCTATTTTACTAATAAATCTCTCTTTTTACTTTTGAGCTAAGTTTGGAGACCTCTCATTCTTGAGAAAGGTTTCCTTCCTGAACCCAACGGTTCACCATTTGCACCCCTATAACAATATTACTCCAAGTTCCCCCGCCTAGCCTTTCCTTTTTAAATGTATGTGGGTAAGAAGGGAGAAGATTATCCCCAAGAATGTTCTATCAACTTAATTAAGAAGAACAAGCCTGAGCCAATACAATTAACATAGTGATTGGCTGAAACCATAAAGCTTACAGGAAGAAAAAAATCTTTAGAAAAACAAACACAGACTGAACATCTTGCTGATTCAACCTAATGCTTACTCATTTTCATTAGGAAAAAAAAAACTTTTGAAAGATCTAAAAAACAGGAGCAAGAAAATACTTTAAAAGGTGAGCCACCTATTGACACACTCAGGATAAAAAACTATATAAACTTGCAGACTAGATCAGCAATTATTGTATCAAATATAAGGTCCTGAAGAAGAGTTTCTTGACAGCAATTATGCTCTACTCTGCATTATGCATAGTGAGTCTCTGGACATGCATCCTTGCTTTTCCTCTGCCCCCGGAAATTGAAAAAATTGATTATCAACAATGGAAAATAGCAGAGGAATATCTCAATAAATACTATGCATATTTTCCTGAACCATATGAAAGCAATATGGAAGACAAAATAAAAAAACTGCAAAAATTCTTTGGCCTATCAGAAACAGGAGTTTTAAACCCTGAAACTATGGAAATAATTCAGAAACCTAGATGTGGAGTACCTGGTGTAGAAAATTTCCAGTTGTATCCTAACACCCCTAAATGGCCTTCCAATGTTGTGACCTACAGGATTCTCTCTTATACTTTGGACATGCCAAAATATAAAGTGGATCAGTTAGTAGAGAAGGCTTTTGCCCAATGGAGTGAAGTTTCACCATTAATCTTCAAGAGAGTGTTAATAGGAGATGCAGATATTATGACTAGTTTCACCAGAGGAGCTCATGGAGACTTCAATCCATTTGATGGACCAGGAGGAATCCTAGCTCATGCATTTGCACCAGGGATAGGATTAGGAGGAGATGCTCACTTTGATAATGATGAACAGTGGAGTGATGGCAGCCAATTAGGAGTTAACTTTTTATTTACTGCTACTCATGAATTTGGCCATTCTTTGGGGCTAGCTCATTCTTCTGACCCTAAAGCTGTGATGTACCCTACCTATCGCATTTTCAACTCAGAAGACTTATTTCTGTCAGATGATGATATCAACAGCATTCAGACACTTTATGGAAAAGGGAGTTCTTAATTTAAGAACAATTACAAATCTAAAAGAAAAAACAAGCATTTAACAGATTCTTCTACATTCCTACTCTATCAGGATGCTTTAATTTTTTATGAATTTCTATAACAATTAAAATGCTTTTAAATTAATGGCTTTCTTTAGAAATCAAAGACTAAGCACAAAATTACAATGTTTTGTTTCATTAATTTATTTATTTTATTCAGCAAAAACTTATTAAGCATCTACTAGAAACAAAGTGCACTGAGGACTTGAGCTATAGACTGTCTCTATCATCAGGGAGGACTAGTCTCATTATTTTCCCTTCATATTCACATAGTCCTGTGACTAATGCCAAAACTTGTGCTTCATATCCTCCCTTATCATATCCAAAGCAACACAACTGAGTTGGTTGATAACCAGAACAAGGGCAAGTTTGTCTTAGAACAGAATCCAACCACTGAAGCCCTGGCTGGACAAGTGGCTTGCCCCAAATCATACAGCAAGGTGGTTACAGAACTAGAAAGAGAACATGAGTATCCCATATCCTAGCCCAAGTATTCATTCCACCATACTCTTCTCCCACCTTACTTTCTAAAATACCTAGGGGTACCCAATTCTCTGCCATATAGGTATGTGCCAAATGGTGATGTACTTTGATTGAGGAGGGATTCCAAATTTTTCTTCTACTCTTCCCAGAACAATCTAGGTCTACGTTAGAAATAGTCACCAATGCACCAAAAGCATATAATGGTTTTTGCCAAACAAATGGAAAGGCAAGTCAATTCTTTTAATTTTATAATCATTGTCCCTGGAAAACTGACAAAAGTTCTGTGTAGACTGACCAGTTTGGGGAGCTGATTGCCTGTCACAGAAGCATATTAGAGATAGATATGATTATTTCTGAAGTTCTTTTATGCTTCCAGCACCATCATCTTATGAAGTGTGATTGGAAGCCCCTATAATACCAAGACCTTAATAAGTAGAGTTATAACAGTGGTCATTCCCTAGGAGCACTAAAAGTAACAGAATACTGAGTACCATATAAAATTTTTTAAATTTAAAAATTTTTTGTATAAAAAACTGATATGCACCTCTTACAAAGGTCTAATTACTCAATTTTATAAGGAGATAAATCAATTTTACAAAAAAAGCAAGTCATTCCACAATTGATAAATGGGCAAGGGACATGAATAGGCAATTTTCAGATAAAGAAATCAAAACTATCCATAAACACATAAAAAAGTGTTCTAAATCTCTTATAATTAGAGAAATGCAAATCAAAACAACTCTGAGGTACCACCTCACACCTAGCAGACTGGCTAACATGACAGCAAAGGAAAGTAATAAATATTGGAGGGGATATGACAAAATTGGGACACTAATGCATTGCTGGTGGAGTTGTGAATTGATCCATTTATTCTGGATGGCAATTTGGAACTATGCTCAAAGGGCTTTAAAAGACTGGCTGCTCTTTGATCCAGCCATACCACTGCTGAGTTTATACCCAAAGAGATAATAAGAAAAAAGACTTGTACAAAAATGTTTATAGCCATGCTCTTTGTGGTGATTAAAAATTAGAAAATGAGGGTATGCCTTTCAATTGGGAAATGACAGAACAAATTGTGGTATCTGTGATGGAATACTATTGTGCTAAAATAAATAATGAAACTGAAGGAATTCCACGTGAACTGGAACGACCTCCAGGAATTGATGCAGAGTTAAAGGAGCAGAGCCAGAAGAACATTGTACACAGAGACTGATACACTGTGGTAAAATCGAATGTAATGGACTTCTGTACTGGCAGCAATGCAAAATGACCCAGGAAAAGTCTGAGGGACCTATGAGAAAGAATGCTATCCACATCCAGAGAAAGAATTATGGGAGTAGAAACACAGAAGAAAACAACTGCCCCATCACATGAGTCGATGGGGATATGATTGGGGACATAGACTCTAAACGATCACCCTAGTGCAAATATCAATAATATGGAAATAGATCTTAATCAATAACACATGTAATAAGGAACTGCTTGTTAGCTACAGGATGAGGGTGAGAGGAGGGGAGGGAAAGAACATGAATTATGGAACCATGGAAAAATATTCTAAATCAATTAATTAAATAAAATATTTCAAATTAAAAAAAAACACACATGAGGTGGGTAGACACACACAGGGTAAATGTTAAGAGGCTGGAACAGAATTTATTGGGTTGAGAAAAAGAAGGCAGGAGTCGCAATCATAATATCTAAAAAAGCCAACGTAAAAATAGAACTGATTAAAAGAGATAAGGAAGGTAATTACATCCTGATAAAAGGTAGTATAGACAATGAAGAAATATCAGTACTCAACATGCATGCACCAAATGGTATAACATTCAGAATTTTAAAGGAGAAACTATTGGAGCTTAAGGAGGAAATAGTTAGTAAAACTATACTAGTGGGAGACCTCAAGCTTTCTCTATCAGATCTAGATAAATCAAACCAAAAAGTAAATAAGAAAGAAGAGATATGAATGAAATCATAGAAAAATAAAATAAATAGGAATAAAAAAGAATACACCTTCTTTTCCAGCAGCACTGGTACATTCACAAAGATTGACCATATACTGGGGCATAAAAACATTCCAAACAAATGCAGAAAAGCAAAAATAATGAATGCAACTTTTCAGATAATACAATAAAAATTATAATTAGTACATGTACATGGAGAGGCAAATAAAAAATTAATTTGAAATTAAATAATATGATTCTCCAAAACTGGTTGGTTAAAGAACAAATCATAGAAATAATGAATTATTTCATTGAAGAGAATGACAATGCAGTAACAACATATCAACTGCAAAAGCAGTACTGGGGGGGTGGGGAATTTATAGCGCTGAGTGCCCATATTAAAAAAGAGAAAAGAGATTAACTAATCGGATGTGCAACTAAAACAAAATTAGAAAAAGAACAAATTAAAACACCCTCAGATAAAGACCAAATTAGAAACCCTAAAAATCAAGGGAGAAATTAATAAAATTGAAAGTAAAGAAACAATGAACTAATAAATAAGACTAGGAGCTGGTATTTTGAAAAAGCAAATAAAATAAAGTATTGGTTAATTTAATTAAGAAAAAGAAAGAAAATAAACCAAATAAACAGTATCATGAATGAAAAGGATGACCTCACCTCTAATGAAGAGGAAATTAAGGTAATTATTAAGAACTATTTTGCCCAATTATATGACAATATGGCAATTTAGATGAAATGGATGAATATTTACAAAAATGTAAATTGCCTAGATTAACAAAAGAGGAAGTAGAATACTTGAATAATCCCAAAGAAGAAAAAGAAATTGAACATGCCATCAAAGAATTTCCTAAGAAAAAATCACCAGGGCCAGATGGATTCACAAGTGAATTCTATTAAACATTTAAAGATCAATTAATCCCAGTACTCTACAAACTATTTGATAAAATAGGCAAAGAAGGAGTCTTGCCAAATTCTTTTTATGATACAAATATGGTACTGATTCCCAAGCCAGGAAGAACAAAAAAAGAGAAGGAAAACTATAGACCAATCTCCTTAATGAACAGAGATGCAAAAATATTAAATAAAACACTACCTAAAAGGCTACAACAAGTTATCATAAGCATTATTCACTATGACCAGCTGGGATTTATACGAAGGATGCAAAGATGGTTTAATATTAGGAAAACCATCCATATGATTGACCATATATCAAAAACCAAACTAATAGAAATCACATGATTATCTCAATAGATGCAGAAAAAGCCTTTGACAAAATACAACACCCATTCCTACTGAAAACACTAGAAAGTATAGGAATAGAAGGGCCATTCCTCAAAATAATAAACAGTATTTATTTAAAACCATCAGCAAGTATCATCTGAAAGGGGAATAAGTTAGATGCCTTCCCAATAAAAATCAAGAGTGAAGCAGGGATGCCCATTATCACCACTACTATCTAATATTGTACTAGAAATACCAGCAAGTAGCAATTAGAGAAGAAAAAGAAATTGAAGTGATCAAAGCAGGCACTGAGGAAACTAAACTATCACTCTTTGCAGATGACATGATGGTATACACCTAGAGAATCCAAGAAAATCAACTAAAAACTAGTGGAAATAATAACTTCAGCAAAATTGCAGGGTACAAAATAAACCCACATAAATCAGCATTCCTATATGTTTCCAACAAAACCCAGCAGCAAAAGAAACTCCATTTAAAATTATTCTAGACAAGATAAAAGACCTGGGAATCTAATTGCCAAGACAAATTCAGGAATTATATGAACATAACTACAAAACACTCTTCACACTAATAAAACTAGATCTAAACATTTGGAAAAACATCAATTGCTCATGGGTAGGATGAGCTAATATAAAAATGACAATCCTACCTAAAACTACCAAAAAACTTTTTTTATAGAATTAGAAAAAATTATTACAAAGTTCATCTGGAAGAACAAAAGATCAATAATATCAAGGGAAATAATGGGGAAAAAGGTGATGGATGGAGGCTTAGGCTTTACCAGATCTCAAACTATACTATAAAGTAGTGATCATTAAAACTTTATGGTACAGGGCAGCTGGGTAGCTCAGTGGATTGAGAGTCAGGCCTAGAGATGGGAGGTCCTAGGTTTAAATCCAGCCTCAGACACTTCCCAGCTGTGTGACCCTGGGCAAGCCACTTGACCCCCATTTCCCACCCTTACCACTCTTCCACCTAGGAGCCAATACACAGAAGTTATGGGTTTAAAAAAAAATTAAAACTTTATGGTACTGGTTTAGAGATAGATGGGTAGAACAATGGAGAAGACTTGGAGTAAATGACAGTAGCAAGATAGTGTTCAATAAACCCAAAGATTCCAGCTTTTGGGACAAAAACTCACTTTTTGACAAAAACTGCTGGGAGAATTGGAAAACAGTGTGGGAGGGGCAGCTGGGTAGCTCAGTGGATTGAGAGCCAGGCCTAGAGACGGGAGGTCCTAGGTTCAAATCCGGCCTCAGACACTTCCCAGCTGTGTGACCCTGGGCAAGTCACTTGACCCCCATTGCCTACCCTTACCAATCTTCCACCTATGAGTCAATACACAGAAGTTAAGGGTTTAAAATAAAAAAAAAATAAAAAAAAAACAGTGTGGGAGAAATTAGGCTTAGACACCCTATACCAAGATTAACTCAGAGTGGGTAAATGACTTAAATATAAGGAGGGAAATCACAAACAAATTAGGGGAACATAGAATAGTATATCTGTCAGATCTATGGAAAGGAAGAAGTTTAAAACCAAACATGAGACAGAGAATACTACAAAATGTAAAATGAATAATTTTGATTATATTAAATCAAAACGTTTCTGTACAAACAAAACCAATGCAACTGAAATTAGAAAGGAAGAAACAAATTGGGAAAGCATTTTTATAACAAAAACCTCTGACAAAGGTCTCATTTCTCAAATTTATAAAGGAGCCAAGTCAATAATTGTACAAAAAAATCAAACCATTCCCCAATTGACAAATGGTCAAGAGACATGAATAGGCAAGTTTTCAGATAAAGAAATCAAAACCATCAATAAGCACATGAAAAAGTGTTCAAAATCTCTCATAATTAGAGAAATGCAAATGAAAAGAATTCTGAGGTACCTCCTCATACTTAGCAGAATGGCCAATATGACAGTAAAGGAAAATAATAAATGTTCGAGGGGATGTGGCAAAATTGGGACATTAAAGCATTGCTGGTAGAGCTGTGAATTAATCCAGCCATTCTGGAGGGCAATTTGGAATTATGTACAAAGGGATTTAAAAGAATGCATTACCCTTTGATCCAGCAATACTCTGCTTGGTTTGTACCCCAAAAAGATAGTAAGGAAAAATACTTGTACAAAAGCATTCATAGCCATGTTCTTTGTGGTGGCGAAAAAATTGGAAAATGATGGGGTGTCTCTCAATTGGGGAATAGTTAAACAAATTGTGGTATATGATGGTGATATATTGTTTACTATTGTGCTATAAGGATTGATGATTTCAAGCTGGAGAACCTCAATGAACTGTTGCAGAGTGAAATGAGCAGAACCAGAAAAACGCTGTACACAGAAAGTAAAACATTGTGGAATAATCCACTGTAATGGATTTTTCTACTAGAAGTAATGCAATAAGCCAGGACACTCCTGAAGAACTTATGTAAAAGAATGCTATCCATATTGAGAGAAAGAGCTATAGGAGTAAAAATGCAAAAGCAAAACATATGACATCACATCACATGTATGTATGGGCATGTGATTTGGGGTTTAGGCCTTATAAAATCTCTCTATAGGAAAAATGAATAATATGGAAATAGGTATCAAGTGATAATGTTTGTAACAACCCAGTGGAATTGCTTGTTGACTCTGGGAGGTGAGAGGGAAGAGGGGAGGGAAAGAAAACGAATCATGTAAAGATGGAAAAATATCTTTATAAATAAATAAAATTTAAAAAAAAAGAATTCTTGGAAATCTTCTACATTATTGAATATCCATTTTTCCTCCTGAAAGAATATAGTAATTTTTGCTGGATATGTGACTCTGGGTTGTAAACCCAAATCTTTTGCCTCCCTGAATATCATATTCCATGACTTTCGATCCTTTAGTGTAGAAGCTGCTAGGGTCATGAGTGATCCTGATTGTAGCTCCCTGGTATTTGAATGGTTTCTGGTTGCTTGAAGTATTTTTTTCTTGACTTGGTGGCTCTTGAATTTAGTTATTATATTCTTGGAAGTTGTCATTTGAGGATTTCTTTCTGGAAGTGATCTATGAATTTTTTCATTTTCAATTTTATTTTCTTGTTAAAGGATCTCTGGGAAGTTATCTTTGATAATTTCTTATAATATGATATTCAAGGTTTTTCTTGATCATGGCTTTCAGGTAGTCCAAAAATTCTGAAATTGTCTCTCCTAGATCTATTTTCTAAGTCAGTGGGTTTTTTTCAATAAGATATCTTGTTTTCCTCTATTTTTTCATTACTTTGATTCTGCTTTATTGTTTCTTTATTTCTCATGAAATCATGTTTCTAGATGGTCAGTTCTGATTTTTAAGGCCTGATTTTCCTCTGTCAGTTTTTGGTTCTCCTTTTTCAATTGGCCTATTTCTTCTTGCATCACTTTCCTTTCTCCTTGCATCATTTTCATTTCTCTTTCCCACTTTTTCTCTGTCTCTTAATTTATTTTTGAAGTCCTTTTTTGAGTTCTTCCAGAATCTGTGTTCAAGTCATATTTTTCTTTTGGACTTTGGGTGTGTTTCCTTTGCTTTCATTGTCTCCCCTCCTTCTGTGTCTGTACTCTGTTCTCCAAAACAATCTTTAGAGTTAGGTGCTTTTTTGTTGTTTGCTCATTTTTCCTATCTAATTATAGGTAGGCTTGGGGAGATGAGTCTGAGGGCTGAGAGCTCTGAGAGTCCTTTCCCCCTGCTGATTCAATTGACCCTCGTGATGCTGAGAGCTTAAAGACTTGTCTCAGGCTTAGGTGTAAGCTTTTGATCTCTCTCTGATCTTGATCAGGTCAGGGGATTGATCAAATTCCTACCTTAGGCTTAAACTCAAGTTTTTTTCTTACCCGTGTACTTGATCCAATCTGGCACAACCTTGAATTGTCTTGTCTTGGAGCTCCACCCTGAGCCTTTAGGCAAAAATATCAATTCTTAGTACTATCATCCACCCCAAAGTGTGAATTAAGTCCTTGTCTCAAGCCCAGACTAGAATTCTCTGGGTTGGCACTCTGAACTTCTCCACAGGTACCTCTTCTATTTGCTCAGGCAAGGTCTCAGGATCTGGATGTTGCCTCGGGCATAGGTTCCCAAACCTTGGGATGGGAGGGCATGGCTCACTCTTGGCTTACTCTTCCTTCTTTGCTACAGCTTCTTGCTGGGTCTGCTCCCCTCTTGCCCCAGTGCTCCAGATGTTTGTTGCCTATCTTTTGGGTTTTTCTTTTCTTGAAAGTTGTTTCATTCTGTCTCCTTGTTGGTTCTCTCACTCTTGTATTCATTTTATGGCAATATTTTAATCATTGGTTGGAGAGAATTCTCATGGTGGCACTATCTTGGATCCATCCCAGAAGTGAGTCAGATAACTTTCAGCACTTCTATGAGGTATTCCCCAATTCTAAGCCCAAATATTCCTTTCCTGGAAATTTCATGCATTTTCTTACCCTCTGGAGATGCACAAGATAAATTCAGCCCCTCATCTGCATGGCATCCCTAAAAATACTTGAAGAGAGCTATGATGATATCCCTTTCCCAAGCTATCTTCCCTCCCCTACCTCTTCCAGGTTAGACATCCCCACTATCTTTAAGTTCTTCCCCACATGACATGATTTCAAACTCTTTACCATTCTTGTTTCTCTTCTCTGGGTACTTTTAATTTGTTGATTAATACTTAAAAGCTGGTGCCTAGAACTGAATGCTTTAGACGTAGTCCAACCGTTATACAAGGATTATCAGCAGTCTTACTTGGGGAACTGCATGTACATAACCTAAGACTAAATGAGTTTCCCCCCTCCCCCTTCCTTCCCTCTCCTCCTTACTTTTATCTCCCGTCCTCCCCTCCCCTCCCTTCTCTCTCTTCTTTCCTTCCTTTCTTTTCAAAAGTCATATTACACAATTGGCTTATTTGGAATTTGTAGCCAACACCATCTTTTTTCATTTAAACTAATATTATGCCAAACCTTCCTAAATCTACTTGTGTAACTGATTTTTTCCCCTAATTTCAGGATATTATATTTATGCTCTTTGCATTTCATCTCATAAAGAACAATGCTGTTCCAGTGTACCATGGTCTTAAAGAATCTTAAGTCTGTCATCAATTGTATTCCTTTTTTTATTCCTCCTAATTCCATACAATCATTGGAAGTCATTGGTAAAAATGTTAAATATGGTAAGACCAAAGATATATAATATATACTTTGTTTATGCAATGGGTTTGTTAAAAAGAAAGAAAGAAAATTAGTACTGAAAGTCCAGATTTTCTCCTTTGATTCCTAAAATATCCAGACCTCTTCCTTTGGTCAGTTAGCAGACTGAGTATTTGGTGCTGATATGCAAATAAGCTAACTCTATGATATCTGACCTAGAAGTCCGATCTAGATGTCCAGGCCTGATTGCTGACTGCTGAAGGATCCTGATAAGCATGTTTTTAGATAAGAATCTCTAACTGACTCTGTATAAAATGGAAGTGCTTTATACCGTAGATCATGTCTTACTCATTTAGCAGAGTCTTGCCTTTACTGCTTATTTTCTGACTATGCTCTATCTTAAATAAATGTTTGAATTGCTGTGGAATTCCCTAATTAAGGCTTATGATTTTAACAGAAAATGAATGATTTTTTTACATAATGCATAATATACTCTTGGACTTTGTGCTATTTTGGATTTTTGGGGATAAGAAAGAATTTCACCATAAATTCAAGAAAGCCTTGCACAAGGAAATCATCAAATGATAAGAAAAGGAAAAGTCCAGTGACTCCTTCAGTTTACCTTATTATCATCCATGACAGTGTTTAAGGATTCAATCCACATGGGATCTATGTCTCCATCCAGAACAATCCATTTGGGGCCAAGATGAGTTAAGTTAGCGAGGTCTCGCATTATGGTAGAAAAAAGCCCTGCGTTGTAACAGAATTCAATTTAGTTAACTTTATTTTCAGTTTTTGAATCAATACATTCTTTAGGAAGAGGAAATTTTAATAAGATCAATCCATCAATAAGCATTTATTAAGCACCTTCCATGTGCTAGGAACTGTGCTAGGTATTGGGGATACAAAATATGAAAATGAAATAATATTTCTCCTTAAAGAATTTATATTGCTTTTGGGGAAGACAACACATACATATAATACAAATCTATGTGATGGGGTACTAGCTGCTTGGGAGATTAGGAAAGGCTTCATGTAGAAGTCTGAATGAAATTTTTTAAAAATGGAATCTTGAAGGAACTAGGAATTCTAACAGACAGAAAGGTATGAGGAAGGAGTAAATTCTAGTCATGAGAGATGGATAGAGCAAAGGTATAAATATGAAGTATCATAAACAGACAGTAAGAAGGCCAGACTGAACAATAGAATGTTGAAGGGGAGTATAGTTATAAAATAGGAAAGGTAGATTGGGGCCAGGTTGTAAAGAGCTTAAGTACCAGATAGTGGAAATAATGTTTTTATTCCAGAGGTAGTAGGGAGCCACTGAATTATTGAGTAGGGAGATGATATGGAAACTTGCACTTAAGAAAAATTATTTTGGCAACTATGTGAATGATGTATTATTAAAAAGTAGGGAGAACAATTATAAGGTATAGTCAGATAGTGATTGTGTAGGTGGAGAGATGGGTATGAATGCAAAAATTGTAGGTAGAAACCATAAGATTTGGGAGCTGATTGCATATGTGGAGCTAAGAGAAAGTGACAGGATAAAACAATGATAAACACTGGAGTGGTTTGCCATTTCCTTCTCTAGTTTATATTACAGATGAGGAAACTGAGGCATACCAGGTTAAATGACTTGTCCAGGGTCACACATAATAAGGCCAGATTTGAACTCACAAAGATAAATCTTCCTGACTCCAAACTTAACACTCTATTTACTGTGCCATCTAGTTTCCTTGTGCTTAAGCAGAAAAGAGTTATATTAGTTGAATATAATGCCAATGAAAACATACTAAGTTTCCAGGGATAAAGTACTATGAGATTATGTGAGAGAGAAATAACTTCCAACTGGGAAGTTTAGCTTTGTGGAAGTAGTAGTATTTGAGCTGGGCCTTAGAGAATGGATTATTTGTTCCCTGAAAATTTATTTGCCACTAGTGCCTTGTATAGGCTTTCTTTCATGCCTATAATTCATTCCAAACTCATTCACCTCTGAAACTTAAAATCCTTAGCTTCCTTTCAAGGCTTAGTTAGCTAAGTTGTCACTTCTTCTGGGAAGTCTTTCCTGATCTCCTTAGCTATTAGGCTTCTTTCTCCTTTCAAATTATCTTCAGTTCACTTATCTATGTAGTAATCTCCAGTAGGATGTATAAGGTGGTATAGTGGATAGAGTGCTGGACCTGGAGTCAGGAAGTCCTGAGTTCAAATCCAGATTTGGGATCTAACTAGCTATATGACCTTAGGTAAGTCACTTAACCTCTGTCTGCCTGATTTCCTCACTTGTAAAATGGTAATAATAGCATCTACCGTCTCATTGAGTAGTAAGGATCAAATAAGATCATTCTAAAGCACTTAGCTTAGTGTGTGGCACATAGTAAGCACTATATAAATTGTTCACTATTGTTATTTATTGTTGTGGTGATTATTATCATTTTTATTGTTACTATATGTGATCTTTGAATCCCCAATACTTTACACAGTGCCTGGAACATAAAGGGTACTGGGTAAATACTTGTGGACTGAATTAAGGATGGAAAGGATAAGGAAACAGGGTAAACCACTCAGAGCTGTTTTGAGTGATCTCTGTCTCTGTACTCATATAGTATTTTCCTCCAATAGTGCAATATAACAAACAGTAAATGCAGCTATTAGATGGTGGTTTCTAGAAGGTGATTCCTTGGTCTTTACCATCTTTCCACTCTCTTGTCGCAGGATTAATGATGCCAAAAAGTTCATCGCACGTGACTGCTTTGGGGTCAAGATCTACTGCAACAGCTTTTCTTTTCAAGTTCAGATAGGTCTTATTGAGGGATTTCAGGACCTGAAGAGATGATGGATGTGATTAATATGCCACTGAACCACATTATAGTTTGTCTTATACATTCTGGCAGAAGGATCCACCCTAGGAAATGACTAAAAGTAAGAAGGATCCTTTAACAGATACCCATAAGTCATAATCCTCACCAATGCAAGAGAAGCATGGGCATGGATAATCCCAACTAATAGATAATCCCAAATCATTAAAACCTAATTTTGAGAGGTTTATATGCTATTTTGAAAACTGTTTAATTTTTCTTCTTCTATTTGCTTTCCCAAGCATGCATGGTGAGGGGAGGTCATATTGAGGTGTACTTAGATGGCAAAAAGCCAATCTAGAATTAAAAATTTGCAGCCAATAATCCACATGTGGAAAAATACTATAATATGCACAGTAGCACTTTTTATGGTAGCAAAAATTGGAAACAAAGAGGAAAGCCATTCATTGATGAAGCTGAACAAATTATGGCTTATGAAGACAGTAAAATATCATTGCCCCATCAGAATTATGAAGAGAATGAATTCAGAGGAACGGATGATTTATGTGAACTGAATGAGGTAAATGAATCCAGAGAAATAATATAATGACTGAAATATTATAAAATGAAAAGAGTGATTTGATGAAGATGAAATACAAGTAATTATGATACCCAGAGAGAAGGGTAAGAATGTTGCATATGCTGTCATATGTGGCCACTCTGCTAGTTGCTTAACTGTTGTTTTTTGCTATAAGGGACAGTTCAATTCTAGAACCAGGGGACCTGAGGAGTATGAGATGGGAGGAGGGTAAAGAGTCTATGTCCAGAAATAACAATGATGCAAAAACCAAATCAGAAGGAACTAAATTGGCGAATATAAGCTAAGGGCTACTTTTTTCCTTAATAGAGCTCAGGGAAGCAACTTTTCTTCTGAAACTATCATTCCCTAGATTACCATATCTGAGGGGACTTGATAGATATATGTCTAGGCTAATATATCCCTTTTGGAGACTTTAGAAGAAAGAGCACCCACTTTTGATGAGTCTCCTTAGGCAGGTCTGGTTGCTCCCTCTACACCCCCTAAAATGGCATATTGGCAAATGGTACAAGTATGGCTCTTAGCTTTCCTCTATACATAGGGAAGCCAGATTTCAGATTATATCTAGCTATGCCACCCACAAACTATACATGTAGTTAGATGCCCTAGTGGGCATATATATTATACAATCAATGGTAGTCTTCCCTTTATTAACATAGATCACAATTCTCTCTTTACACTAGTTGATTATTTCATGAATTGACATAAGCAAAAAAACTTGGTCAGCTTTTTGATGATGAATTCCTTCAAACTAAGTTAAGCAGGATATCAGACTACAGAGACACAGTCTGTCTCTAGACCCATTGAAGAAATCTCCTCAGTTTGGTAGGACTTGTTAGAACATGAACTTCACTGGCATTGACTTTTAAAACCCAGAATCAATTCTATGGCAAGACAGACAACTTAAAACAAAGTTGAGACCACCCACCTAAGCAGCCAGAAGAAATACCATAGAGCACGTGAATGGGTTGAGGACAAGAGAAAAATGCTGGAAGCTATATCCCTAAAGATTCGGAAGAAGTCAAGTGAATCAAAGTGCACAAGCCACCAGAAGCCCAAAGGGAAGAATTTTGGGGGTAAATCAAAAGAGGAGCTTTTCTTATTATCAAGGAACTTCAGGGTAGTCCCATCAAGTAGATGTTTTATTTGGGAATGAGGGTGGAGGGAAGTTAGAAGAGATAAAGTAGAAGGGATTTATTGTTTAGGACGGTATTGTGGACCTAGAGCTAAGGACTGGGTAAAATGGTTTCTATGAGGATTGGATATGGACCCTGCCAGATCAAATTCCCTGGCTTGGAAATAATAACTGAATTAACATTCAAGGGGGCCTGATTCTAGCTATAGTAGCTAGAAGAAGTAAGGGGGGTTGATCCAGTAAGAGAGAAGAAAAGAAAGCGACTAAGAAAGAGGTTTTACTTAAAATATGCTGAGAAAACTGGGTTTGACTGCAAGACCTGTGCATTTGTAACTACTCTGTTACTTATTATTGCATCCCAGGTTATTTCTCTTTAGGCCTTTATAATTACCATCTACATTCTTTAAAATGAGATTATTATAGTTTTGCAGGGAGCTAAGAAGGAAAAGGGTTGAACTCTTTCTATAAGTGAACAGGGATTTGGGCAGCATAGAAAAAGTGGGAGGTTTTGGCAGCTAAAAACCAGAAGAGGGTACCAGTAAGACTTGTGAAATTCTCTTGCTAATTCAATGGGGGGAGGGGGGGAGGAAGAGTATTAGTATTTTAGAGCATAGTAACAGTGGGCTTATGTGACTTAAGCGATCCGTTCAATAAATCATGCCATATCTAACAAAAGAAAGCTGTCCCAGGCTTGCTGCCACAATAGATTTATCTTTTCTTACCTACACTGAAAGGGATTTATTTTCTCCCCTAATCTAGAATGCCCTGCCCTCATCCCAACCCCTCATCCTTTTCCATCCCACCAACCATAGGCCCCCATTTCACACTGTATCCCAAAATTGGGGGTTGAGATCTGTCTTGGTGTATGTGTGTGTGGCGGGGGAATGAGGGGAGGACAAGAGGAAAAAGAAATAAAATCCTATTCTGCTATTACAAAGGGATCCCTGATCCTTCCCATCATATCTACTCCAGTTGTATGGAAGAAGAAAAGGGAAAGAAGAGGGGAAAAGGCATAGATGGGATATAGGGGAGGGGAGGCTGTAACCCTCCCTGGCTGTAACCAAAAATCCAATTTCTCAAGCCCTGGGATTTACCTGGGATTTACCAGTTCCTGCATTTCCAATTATAAATACAGAATGTCTCACTTGCAGTAATTCCTCCAGCTGTACAACTTTCAGCACAAAGTTATCTTCTGCTTGTAACTGCAACTCAATAATGCTCTGCTTAATGATCTGGGATGGATAGTAGAGAAAGTAGGCATCCCCTTAATCAAGAGGCAAAGCACGAAACAAAGACCACATGAGATCATATGAGAAGTGGTACTATTCTGTATGTCCCAGAGAAAAAATAGATTGGTAACAAGATGCTGCAATCTTCAAATGGAACATTGCCAATGCCCTCCTCCCCTCCCACCTCTGAATTTGTAGAAAAAGAAGTGACAGGGATATAAGAATTCACCACAAAGTGGTAAGATTGGTCATCTGTGGAGATCTTCCCAAGGAATAGCCCAATCTTGAGTTGTCTTCTAGAGCTTATTAAGGACCCCCTCTCCAAAATCTCTTTAAGAAGACACTAACCTGAAGTGTAACTAATATATATTAAACTCTAACCATGTTTGTTGTGAATTCAGATGAGTGTTGAGGATACAAAAAAAAAAGCAAAATCATTATCCTAGCTTTTAAGGAGTTCTTGTTCTAATGGGAGAGACATCACATTAAATAACTATGTACATAAAAAAAATATATAGGGAGTAAAAAGAAAATCTAAGGAGATATGTACAGTGACCATATTTTTCTATACCATAATTTGGGACACAGCAGATCTGTCAGAGAGGGTCTTTGTTTTGTTTGGATCATTGGATTTATTTGTGTAGACAATGGGAGAAAAGGTTTGAAACTGGGACTATCTTAGATTTTGAATGGTTCTCATGAGTTTTCTGGCTTTCAAGGGAGTCATTGTGAGATGCCTGCACTTTCTTAACACCCATTCTGTCAGCTTCTTGCAATCAGGCTTTCGTACTCAATAACTCCTTAAATTAACCAATGACCTCCTATTTGCCAAATGGCCTCTTCTCAGTCCACCTTCCTCAATCTTTCTGCAGAATTTGAATCCTCCTTTCTTGATTATCTCTCCTCCAAAGGTTTGCTTAATACTGTTTTTGCCTGGTTCTCCTATTACCCAATTAGCTACTCTTTCTGTCTTCTCTGGTTCTAAACCCTTTAGCTCCCAAGTACTTGTCCCTAAGACTTTGTTCTTCAACCCTCTTTTCTTTTTAAACTTTTTTCCTTGTTGAGATCATTCATTTTCTCTCTTTTAAAAAATAACTCTTACTTTCTATCTTAAAATCCATACTATCAGTTCCAAGGCAGTAGAGCAGTAAGGGCTAGGTAACTGGGGTTAAGTGACTTGCCCAGGTCACACAGCTAGGAAATATCTGTGGCTAGGTTTGAACCCAGGACCTCCTTTCTCTAGGCCTGGCTCTCTATCCACTGAGCTGCCTGGCTGCACTGAGATTCATTCATTTGGCATTTATTATTTCCAAGTGACTGTCCATATCTCTCTCCATTTCCAACCTTTCACTTGAATTCCAGGTGCCTTTCCAACTGCTTACTGGACATGTTTACCTATCAACACCTCAAAATTTAAAACTGAACTTGAAGATTAAAATATGTAAAACAGCTCATATAAGGCAGCTAGGTGGCCTAGTTGATCTGAAGTCCAGATCTTCTCGGGAAGACTTGAGTCTGAAAATTCTGCCTTAGACACTAGCTGTATGACCTTGGGCATGTCTCTTTAACAGGTTTGCCTCAATTTCCCCATCTTATAGATGGGAATGATAATAACACCTAAAATTGTATTATATAAATAAAAGTAATAGAAATACTGGCAATATAATAATCTTCCTTTGAAAATCAGCTGATCTTCCCTCCTAACTTTCCTGTCTGTTGATGATGATGCTATCATACCTTTTTCCCAGTGTGATCCCAACTCAAAACATCAATGCCATCTTTGACACCTCTCTTCTTAATTGCTAATAAATTTCCAAGTCCTGGGCAAGCCTTCATAATAGGTATTACCTCCATAATACCTATTGTGTTTCCCATCCTTTGTATTCCTATGCCAGGTTCAAGTAATAACCTCTTACCTGGACTGTAGCAATAGTGTCCTAACCAGTTTTTCTGCTTCTTATTCCTCCTCTCTCCAATTATACTTTCAACCCAATGCCAAAGAACTATAATATGCCAAACAAAAAGGTTCTTAATACCTTGATGTCACCTTTCTGCTCAAAAATCTTCAGTGATTCCCTTTTGCCTAGGATATGTATTACCTAGCACATTATTCCACAATCTGGTTCTAATAACCTTATTTTATATTTCTCCCCTTCATTCAGTTTGTGTTTCCATCTTTATTGGACGACTGTTATCCAGTCTCATCCTGTCCCTTTCCTAACTGTGTATATTTGCACACACCACTCTGGATTCTCAAATAGAATCCTTCCACATAACCTTTCTTCAAGTTCTAGGTCAGGTACCATATTCTCCAGGAAACCTTCCCCAATTCCCCAACATAAAAGGGATCCTTCCCTCTCTGAACTTTTCAGCCACTGACCTCTCCCCTTTGCTCTTTTCTCTTTTGAATTTGTATAGTATTTACTTGCATATATATCTTATTCTCCTGGGGCAAACTCCTTGAGTGCAGAAGTTGTGACTTTTCAGCTTTGAATTTCTAATACTTAGCACAATGCTTTGCTTTCATATAGTTGATGAATGAATGAGTGAATGGGTAAATGTTAACTATTGGGGGAAAAAAAAGACACCCAATCATTTGACTCCATGTTAGCACATACCACTTAGGTAATAGGAATGAACCAAACTGATAAACCATGAAAATAGAAACGAAGGGCATGATTATACCTGGTTTCTTAGTATTTGAGTGTCTAGAAATAGTCTTACCTTTTCAAAATTTAGATCTCGTTTCCTGGGAACATCTAGAGCTGGGAACAGATCTCCAATAAGTCCCATAAAGACAGGCAAGTCATCTGTTACTATCTTGGGGATATTAAAATCTCTCAGTGCTCTCATGAGGACTTGGTCTTCTGCACGGGCAGGATCGCCTCTTTTTAGGGAGCCAGCTACTACCAGCACAGACTTGATAGCCCGCAATCCCCAGTCATAGTGATCCTGCCAAACACATGATCAAGGACAACAGCATAATATGACCACTTCTATGTACTCCAACAACTATAACAAGGATTGTGCTTCTCTATTATCCCCCTTTCTCACTGGTTCTTCTTGCAAGCAGGCTACTGCCACCCTGGATAAAACCCAAGAGAAGCCCTTATATCTATGTAGCAATAGGACATCAGCAAAATTTAAGAATATGGTTCTTGGGACCCTCACTACTTTTTTTTCAGGTTCAGTGTATATTATTTGGGGTAATCAGTTCTACAAATCACATCCCAAACTCTGAACAGTTTAATAATATCATATCAAACAAGAACAAGCAATCTAGTAGCAAAAGTACTTAATTATGACATAAAACAGCATATATTTCAGGAAATAATTAAATAGTAGAATCATTCTCTTCCCCCATACAGAAGTGGATTCAGTCACTTGAGGTGATATATAAATATAAAACTCCCCAGAAAAAATGATGAGTGGGTGGGAAAACTATCTATAAACACATAGGAAAAGGTAAAAAAAAAACTGTCAATCATTCAGTCTCCTCTTAGCATTCTCTCAATGACTAGCATGGATATTTATTTCAGTTCCTTAAGGACGGATTTACTTCAATGCTGGCTTTTGGATTTTAGCACTTTACCTGGAGAATAGATCACCTGAGCTTGTCTCCACTGAGTGTACCTGAAGTACCAGTATTTCTTGCTCAGTAGACTAAAGCTGACTATTATCAGACTACTTTTAATTCCTTCTCTGTTCAAGTGATCACAAATAGTAATTTACTTTCCACTCAAGAGCCCTTTTCACTATCTTGTTTGTGAATGTCCTTCTTAAACCATGATTCCCAGAATGAAACTCAATTAACTAGATAGGGTCTGACAAGGGCAAAGGTACATTGGGCCTTAAAACCTCCTCATACCTGGAAAGTATTTCCTTCTTAATGCAGCCCTAGATTGCATTATCCTTTTTTGGACGCCATGTAACATTCTTGATTCATATTGAACAGGCAATCCACTAAAAAGCTCCAGATTAAGAAAATACACACACACACACACACACACACACACACACGACCAAATAACTGTCTGTTCATTCTTACCCCATGTTAAATTTGTAAATTTGACTTTTTGGGTACCACACGCAAGTACAAATACAAATAGCTCTCCCTCTCTTTTCTTCCTTTTCCTAGTTTACACTGCTTGACCTAATTCCCATGTCCAATTGCAAATCTCCCAGGATTCTAATGTCTTAGAACTTCTTATAGTATATATAAGCTCCATTGTCTCTGCATTGTGAATACTAGAAGTCATGCAAACGATTGACCTAGCTTTAAATTCTTTATACCTTAAGAAGGGAAAAGAAAGCTGAGAATTCCTTAGAAGAACCAAAACTATCTGGCAAAATTTCATTGTTATTAATGTTATCAATACCTCCTTATCTATTATATTCAACAAGCATTGATTAGAACATCACATTGAACTATATTATATTAACTCAGTGCAAGTCACTTTTAAGATTCATTCCTTTGGGGGACAGGCTAGATGGCTCAGTGGATAGAGAATCTGGAAAAAGGAGGTCCTGTGTTCAGATATTTCCTCAGGCACTTCCTAGGTCTGTGGTAACTTCTTAATAATAGCTATCTCCCATTTCTCACTTGGGCTTTCCTTTGCAAGGCTAGCTGACTGACTGCTCAAACCCAGGAGAACCCCACAAGTGTAGGAAGAATTTCCCCCATAATATTGTTTGGTACCACAAATTGAAACAGAGATTAACAAATTGTCAAATATAGAACATTCAGGACACAGAACAAATCTCTTTTTCTTCACCCCAACAGTCAACTTCATAAATTGACACATAATATAAAGAAACATACCTGCTTGGAAAGTAATTCTTTGCAGAGGGTATAGAGAGTAATGAACTTCCTTGCTAGCAGTCTAGCTTCCAGAAATCCCTCAGCTACAAGCATGATCTCACATATAAGTTCAAAGTCAGGGACAACCATAGCACAGGGTCTGAAAGAAATATATTCTGTTAGATTTTTTGGTTCTCTTCCCAGCCCCATATACTTAATACAGTAAAACAAAGTAATTCATTAAAATGGATAAAATAAAAAATTCTATCTGAAATATGGAGAAAGATAATTACTGCTTGTGAGGATTAGGGAAAGTTGTATGGAAGAGATGATGAGAAATTGGACTTTAAATAACAAGTAGTGCGGTGCAGAAAGGTGGGTTCAGTGGAGAGAGCACCAAGGCTGGAGTTAGGAAGACCTGGGTTCAGATACTTCCTAGCTGGGGGGCAAGTTACTTAACCCCAATTGCCTAGCCTTACTGCTCTTCTGCCTTGGAATCAATACTGTGGAGGTGGAAAATTTGCCACACCTGAGCTAAATTCCCAGCATCCTTTTAAGTATGTCCTCATTTGATGTATAGGGGCTTGGGAGATAAATTTGGCTGAGACCCACATCTCAGGGCTTCTTTTTTTAGGAGCTTTGCTTTGGTTAAGGTGTGGTAGGTGTGGGGCTCTGGGTTCTGCTCACTTAACTGAAAGAATCCTTTTCCCTCTTTTTATTATCTCTATTTTGCTGTAATAATGCCAACTAACTAAAAAGCTACTAACAGCCCCATAATTTAAATTGTAATCATTACAATACACAATTATCGATTCCAAGACAAAAGGTAAGGGTTTTAAAAAAATAATAATTAGAAATAGAGAAGGCAATTCAAGGCATAGGGAACAGGGTGGATAGAAAAGCACAGACGCAGACAAGTATGAGATACATATGATAGATAGGTCAGCAATGCAACTATTCCAACTAGTGCTTAATGTATGTAGAAGAGAATAGTATGATATATGTCTGGAAAGATAAGACAGCACAAGATTGTGGAGGGCTTTAAATTTGAGACTTAAGAACCTAAAAATGCAATAGGCTTCTATTTCAGGGTTTTTATGCATTTTTGATGATTTATGACTTTTATGTAAGGAAAACTAATCTGACTGCAATGTGAATGATGGGAGAAGGATTAGAAATGGGTAGGAGTGTTTGGAAGCTGATGCTATACTTCAGTGATAATGAGAGAGACATAAAAGATACTGGCAATGGCAATTGTGAGAAATATGGTAGAGATAGAATCAAAAGGACTTGGTGGGAGATGAGGGGGGAAATATCAGGAATAATATCACTGACTGAAACTTATGTCAGAAAAAATAGTCAAGTTTTTGGGAAAAGATTAAAACATTAATTTTAGACACATTGAGTTTTAAGTGACAGCAGGAGTGATGCAGATATCCTGCAGGCAGCAGGCAATTAGAGACATGGGTCTAGAATTAAGGTGAGAGGTTAAAGTTGAAGACCTAAATCTTAGAGACAAATCACACTGAAGCCTTGAGAAGGGATGACTGAGCAGGGAATTCTAGAGAGAAGAAGGCAAAGAACAGAGCCTTAGGGAATAGAAAAAGAATAAAGTTTCAGAAAAGGATTCAGAAGAGAACCAGAAAAGAATGACTTAGAAATCAAAGAAGATAGTATCCAGATGAAGATTGAAATAAAGAGGTCTTGGACAGTTTTTGAAGGAACAATCTCAGTAGCAATAGGGGTGCTAGGACCTAAGGAATTGAGAAATGAGTGGATGAGGTAGACGTGAAAGAAACAGGCATAGTTGTTTTTTTTTCCTTGAAGAAGTTTGGTAAAGGGAGGAATGAGATGACACAATAGGCTCAAGGGGATATATGGTTGAAGAGAGGCTTTGGTGGGCAGGGGGAAGTGGAGAGACCTGAGTTACTTGTAAGTAGAATACCAGTGGAGAAGGGGAGATAGGAAATCCATAAAAGAGGACATCGAAACCAATGTAGGTTAATATCATTATTATCTGCATGTGTACCTGAATAAGGCTTTTAAGTTTTCTGGCAATTCTGCCCGTCCCGCATAGCCTGGGTTCATGGTAATAAACATGCCCACAGTGGGGATGAGTCTTATAATCTCTCCAAGGAAATTAAATATTTTTTTCTTGGCACGAATTGCATCTTGGACACATTTTACCTAAAAAGAAAAATTACATGAAAAAGGCAGCATTTTATTTTCTAAATTTTATTTTATTTTTAAGAAATTTTATTAAAAATAGGAAAAATAAACTGGAAACAAAAAACTATGGATAAACCTTTAGCCAGTCTGATGAAAAAGGGGTAGAAAGTCAACAAAATAGCAAACGAGCAAGGTGAAATCATGCAAAACTAGAATAAAAAAGTCAGAACCTAGTATGCACAGATATATGCTAATAAAACTGAGACCACAAAAGAAATTGGAGGAATACCTTTCAAAAATAAAAAATATTCAAACTAATTTCAGAAAAGGAAATAGAAATAATTGTGAAGGAATTACCAAAGAAAAAACTTCTGGTCCTGATGGATTCAATTCATAGAAAAATATCAAATTTTAAAAAAACAAACAGAAGGCATGCCTCAATTCTCAAAAATTATCCTCGAAAATTTAGGGGGGAAAAACTACCTGATTAGAAAAAACCTAGTTTGAAATTTTAAATTTAAAAAGAGATATTCTTAATTTTTGCTAAGTTGAAAGGATTCTGAATTTGACTAAATGATTCATCCATTCACCTCCACATTAAAAAAAAACTAATCATTTCACAATTCTCTAATGTGTACCTTGATAGACTGGAAGAAAGCCAGCAGTAGTCAGGAGGACTTGGGTTCAGGTTCTACTTCTTGCACTAACTGTGAAATATTTTGGAGTTCCAGGCAGCTTTTTAGGACTCTATGTCACAAAATATGCTGCTGAAACTGGAATTTCACCTGATTAATGGTGATGATAGAAAGGAAATTTCTCATGTATAAACTCCAGGAGTTTCCTTCCTGCCCTGATGAGATGCTAATTCAAAGTTATGACCAAATTTTTTAATTTTCAAAAATCAAAAAGACATAATCTATATACATATACATCTGACTCCACTGAGACACTTGTAAATATATTTATGTATATATATACACACATCCCACATACGTGTGCATGTATGCCTTATGAGATAAAGCAATAATGGATACTGTTACACTATTCTAATTTATACAAGAAAATCGGATGATGGAAATACCTGGACAGCAATCACAGATAAAACTTCTACTGAGATTCGATTAAATTCATCAAAGCATCCCCAAGCCCCGGTTTGGGCCAATCCTTTGTATATATTTCCGCAGGACTAGAGAAGTTCAGAATTAGAAAATATTATAACATTAGAAAATATCTAAAGAGTAAGTCACAGAGAGATCCAACAGTAGTGCATCATTCCAAGCTAATGAATTCTTTCCTTATTTATTGCACCCATATTCCCATAGTATAATATAACTATATTCCTAGAAAGAGAATTATTTACAGTGATGTCTCAGACCTTCTGGAAATCCAGAGGGAAAATTAATTTCAAGCTGGGACTAGACTCAGGAAGTCTGAAGTTACCCAAGGATACCATTTTTTCAGATCTAATCCTGGTTGGATACCTTACAGGCAATAAATTAAACCTCATTTTGGTCAAGATCACCTGGGAATTCCCACTCCCACCTTTTTTAATGAAAGATCTCAAAACTGACCTTTCTTCTTGAATAAAGTAAGCCATTCAACTCAGCCCTATGTTGTGAGGAAGATTATTTAGTAATTAATTAAGTATTAAGGTTGAACCTAGCAGGAAGGGCTCGGGAATTCCAAGATGGAATGAAGGAGCAGGAAGTGGCTTGTGCTCTGAGAGGGACTCCATTAGTGGTTGGCACAAACTGTTGCTAGCCCTGGGAGATCTCAGAGTTAAGGACACCCTGCATCCTGATTCCCTGGGATCCTGAGTGGTGGTGGCTTCTAGCAAGTGAACAAGACCTGCAGAGCTGCACCAAGTGGAGGAAGAGTTTGGGATCTGGTGGACAGCATCTCAAGCACACTTTCTCTACTTGGATACCTTGGACCACCTTGGCTTTTGGCATCCTGTGATCATCTGTGGATTACTGTGAGAACCCTCAAAGCCACCCTCAGCCCCTTTAGCTGTGCTGGTCAAACCTGGCTGGAACCAGGTTTGAAGCAGCCTTCCCAGAGACTCCATTACTGCTTCTTTGAGCCCTGCCTGGCCTAGGTCAATTAAAGTTAGTGTAGACAAGTCCTCCCCTTGCCCCTGTGTTTTGCCCTTTAGGGTTTTAAGTGTAGAATCCCCTATCTCACCTTTATTAGTAAATCATAATTAAAGATTGTTAAAAACCCTTTACCTTGCCTGCTGGTTCCAAAGACCCTGGCCTAGGGTGAGCAGAGTGACAGTTGGGCTAACTGCCATTCTTGATTCTTGGTCTCCCTATCCTGTCTCTCCTTCAACCCAGTGTGTGTACCCACAACCATTAGGACACATTTACATCCCTGCTGCCCATCTTTTTTACACCTAGTAATACATTTTACCCAACTATCTTCCTTGGAACAAATACCAGTTTAGAAGGTAACAATGTATAATTAGCACAAAGGTTTGTTTGTTTTTTTTCCCCACTAGGGCAGATGATAATTTATACTGAGATGATCATTTATATAATACTCTCCAAAAAGGAGACATCACCTTCACAGGGAAGGGGCAGAGTGGAGGGAAAAGTGTACAGGCTCACTTACATGGCACATATAAAGAGAAAACACCAAGACTGACATAAATCTACTATACTGTAGCACATTTTTATCATGTTTGACTTGCAATGGACTTAAGACCCTATACTAATGGTTGTAATTTTGTGACAATAAATAATAAAATAAAATAAATAATAAATTTTAAAATAAAATTAAAATAATAAAATAAAATAAAAATAAAATAAATAAAACCTAAGGCACATGTCCCCTAGATCTTTGACTAGAAAGCTTAGACCATTCATTCTCTTCCTACTTGTGTAGGCCATTCAGCTCTCAGGTGGTCCAGAATGGAAAGCTCATGTCAGGGGTAAAGAATATAACACACTGCTCAGCTCTGGGAATAAGCACCTCATAAAACAGCCTTCTACAGTTACTACAGAATATTCTCTTTAAGAAGAGCAGGTATCTCAGAAGTTGGACACCCACTTTATAGTCCATTTGCTCCGAGCAGTTGAAGACGTACACCATGATGCCCAATGCTCTGCCTAAGTCTTTGGTGGTCTCCGTTTTTCCTGTCCCTGCAGGGCCTGCAGGAGCTCCTCCCATAATGAGATGGAGGGATTGGGTGAGAGTGATGTAGCATCTGTAATGGAACCTTTGGTTATTTAGAATTCTCTTGACATAAAAGCCTATTTTTTAGTAGTGATAATGATATCTCCTTTGATATCAAATCACAATAAGCAATCCAAACATATTTTTAAAAATATATTACACCTAAGGAGATCCACAAGAGAAAAATGGGTTTTAACTGCATCCAAAAAAATTTAGATTTGACATATAGTAGCACCACGGACATATTTTCTTTGGAGTCTTCAAACTCTCAAAATTGGAAGGTATCACAAAGGCCATCCAGGGCAACCTAATTCTGAACAACATTTTCCTCAACAACATGCCCCCCCCCCCAAAGTAATCATCCTGCCTTTTGTCTGAAGACTTTTAGTGACATAGAACTCATTACCTCCTAAGGTGGCCTTTTTTTTTTTTTTTTTGGATTATTTTCCTTACATTAAAACTAACTCTATTAAAACTTGCTCTACCAAATGCTATTAGTTTTGCCTACAGGGGTCTACTAGACCAAGCCTAGTCCACCCACCATATATAACAACAGCTCCTAAATATGTGAACATCAGCTCTCATATACTTATTTATATCATCTTTCTTCTAGGCTCAATATCCTCATGTTCTTCAACTGGTTCTCATGTAGGGAGACTAAAACATGGTTCTAAGAACTAAACAAAATATAGGCATGCATTAAGTATACCTATACATATTACTTTGGTTTTTAAGAATGGATATTATATTTCAAGGAAAAGAACGAAATGTGTAGCTTTTAAACAACTGTTTAAGAATGACTAGGAGATTTTTGCAGTGATTATTGATGTGAGGGAAGTCAAGTGTGTCAAGCATGCCTAGCCATGTTTGATGTATACCTACAACTCCAGGAATGATCTCACTAGTTTATAGTGGAACCATCCCTGTCTTAAGAATAGGAAATATCTTTATTAGACACCTTTCCTGATGCTAAGCCCTCAAATGAAGTGATCTCATTGGTTATCTCCTCTAGCCCTTTGAGAGAAAAATCCAAGCAATTGCCATCTTCCAAACCTGTCAGTGAGTGGCGTGATTACTAGCCGGGGTGTATTACCCAAATATTCATAGGAATATCTAATTTGAGCATCACAAATGTTGGCAAAACAATGTTTTTTTTCTTCATCCCAACGATGCCGAAGCTGAGACTGCCAAGTAAAAGCCTGAGAATTTTCTACCTAAAGGAGAGGGGTGGAAAAAAGGAAAATTTATTTTACAATGAATTGTTAACCCAGAGAGAAAGGGCTGATTTGGAAGGTAGATGATGACTGAATAACTTAGGAAAGAGCAAAGCTGGGTCTAGGACTGAGCCTGAAGACTGAATTCCATAAGGCTTTATTGTCCCCTTTTTAAAGTGCTTTCCTCTGCCTTCTTACTCATTTCCATCCCAATAACTCCAAGGTCTAGAATAATTTTTGAAAAATTTCAAATTAACTAAGATAAGATAATTAAGTTTATTGACTTAGTAATAAAGCTTGTAAATTTTTACATCTTGAAAAATCATTTTGGCATGAAATGCACAAGATTTTTGATATAAAGGCTTTCTTTATCAGATTGAATATTAAACAAGCCATTAAAAGATCCATTTTTTTAATAGTCTAGACCTGATTATATAGCCCATAGATTTTATTTTTAAAATTCAGTTTTATTTTTAATTCTGAACCTTCTCCCTCTTCTTCCCTTTGCTTACCTATTGAGAAGACAAGAAAAACAAAATCACTGGTAGTATTATGGAACTATGGGAATTTGAATCCAGACCTCAGTGGAAATCTAGTGTCATTTCTACTATACCAAAATGTATTTTATAATTTGGAACAATATTGAATGAAATAACTCATCTTTTAAGATGTTTCATAGCTGGGGGCAGCTAAATGTCTCAGTGAATAGAAAGACAGGCCTGGAAATGGGAAATCTTGGGTTCGAATTTAGCCTTATACACTTCCCAGCTATGTGACTCTGAATAAGTCAAAACACAAATTTGTCTAGCCCTTACCATTATTCTGCCTTGGAACTGATACTTAATATCAGTTCTAATAGAGAAAGTAAGGCTTTTAAAAAAAAGATCTTTTACAATCATGTAAATTTTGCCTTTTGGGGGAATTTTTTTTCCAATTTGTCACATTTTTTCTTTTTGTTTTGGAACACACTTTTATTTTTAAATGCCTTTATATTTTTGCTATAATTAAAATTATTTAAATTATTTTGCAATTTGCTATAACTTTAACATGGTACTTGAAAAATTGGTCACATATTTTCATTTCTCTAATTATAAGAGATTTAGAACACTTTTTCATGTGCTTATTGATAGTTTTGATTTCTTTATCTGAAAATTGCCTATTCATGTCCCTTGCCCATTTATCAATTGGGGAATGGCTTGATTTTTTTGTACAATTGATTTAGCTTCTTATATATTTGAGTAATTAGACCTTTGTCTGAGTTTTTTGTTATAAAAGGTTTTTTTCCTAATTTGTTGCTTCCCTTCTAATTTTGGTAGCATTGGTTTTGTCTGTAAAAACCTTTTTAGTTTAATGTAATCAAAATTATTTATTTTACATTTTGTAATTTTTCTAACACTTGCTTGGTTTTAAAATCATTCCTTTCCCAGAGATAAAAAGTATACTATTCTGTGCTCACCTAATTTACTTATAGTTTCCTTCTTTATATTCAAGTCATTCACCCATTCTGAGTTTATCTTGGTATAGGGTGTGAAATGTTGATCTAGATCCAGTCTTCTCCCATATGTTTTCCAATTTTCCAAGCAGTTTTTGTCTAATAGTGGGGTTTTGTCCCAAAAGCTGGGTTCTTTGGGTTTATCATATACTGTCTTTGCTGAGGTCACTTACTCCAAGTCTATTATTCCACTGATCCTCCCTTCTGTCTCTTTGCCAGTACCATATTGTTTTGAAGACTGCTGCTTTATAGTATAGTTTAATATCTGGTACTGGTAGGCCCCCTTCCTTCACATTTTTTTTCATTATTTCCCTTGGCATTCTTAGTCTTTTGTTCTTCCAAATGAACTTTGTTATAGGTTTTTTTTTTTTCTAATTCAGTAAAAAAGTTTTTTTGGTAGTTTGATAGGTATAGCACTAAATAAGTAATTTGGGTAGGATGGTCATTTTTATTATGTTAGCTCATCCTACCCATGAGCAATCAATGTTTTTCCAATTGTTTAGATTTAGTTTTAATTGTGTGGAAAGGGTTTGGTAGTTGTGTTTGTATAATTCTGGTGTTTGTCTTGGCAGATAGATTCCTAAGTATTTTATATTGTCTAGGGTGATTTTAAATGGAATTTCTCTTTCTAACTCTTGCTGCTGGGATGTGTTGGAAATATACAGAAATACTGATGATTTATGTGCATTTATTTTGTATCCTGCAACTTTGCTAAAGTTGTTGATTATTTCCAGCTAACAAGGCATATTTTCAATAAGGTTAAAAGTAGTCTATAGAGAATGAACTCATCCAAAGTCTCAATCTAGTTAAGTGAGAGAGCTAGAATGGAATCCCAAGTGTCCTGACTCCAAATTTAGTTGCTTTTTCTACTATACCTAATTGCCTTATTGAGGTGCCTGTTTTTTAGAATATTTTAAAGGGAACTTTTGTTTAAGTATGGGGTGGACTAGATAGCACTAAATGTCCCTTCTACTCTCATAGTCTTTGGTAATCTCCAAACTATAATGAATTTGATTAGATACAGTCTTTAAATGAGAAACAACAAAGGACTTGTAAAGAGAGAGAAGAGAAAAATATAAGCAAAAGCTTGGGCAGAAAGGTGTGGGGCAGGCTGTTGGGACATTTATTCTCATAGAAAAGACAATCCAATCTTGGATAAAACTGGAGCCATAGTTTAGTGGGTGTTATGAGCCAGTTTGCCCATCAGGCAAAGTATAAAAATGGTGTTCACTGTGGGAATTATGGGGTTGTGGACATGGAGGAGGGCTCCTTCAAAGGGAAGAAGTGTGATTTTCATCCTCCAACCAATGTCAGCTCCCTGGAGCAAAGCCACTAGAGTTCCAAATTAGTCATAGCTCTTTCAATTTTGAGCATATTCATTAACTAATTCTAGAACATCTTGGTCTCATGATTCATTTCAGCCTAATATATGGCATGTGAAAGCAACACAAGGAGTGATGAAGGCTAGTTTGCTAGTTTTTTGGCTAATACATTTTTCTTGGTTGAACTTCTTAGAACTGCAAGGTTCTAGAAATAATGGTCTGATAAGTGCTGACTGATAACATAGAAAAGAAAAACAGGGACACTAAATCTCTCAGTGTGAATGTATTATCTTTAGTGATTATAGAATTGATCCAGATATAACTCTACTTTTGGCAATAATTTGCATAACTCTATACTTTACACAGCACTTTCATCTATCTTATTTCATTTGATTCTCAAAATAACCGAATGATGTGGTCTTGTTATTCCTATTTTACAGTTAAGGAAACTGAGACTATGAGAAATTTAGTGTCCTTACTTATCAACACATCTGAAAAATAGAGGACTTGGGATGAAAACATACATCTTGTGTTTAAAAATCAGAAGTTTTTTCTACTATAAGCACAGTTAAATTACAGTCTTCTTTATAGATTAATCAATAAATTAAGAGTGTTGATTGATCTGCTAATACCTGATTGTTTCTAATAAAATCTGTGACTAGGAATTTTTTGTTTTCCTGGGCAAGTACTGAAAACTCGGCCAGGGACAAACAGTACAAAATATGCCTTCTTTTGATATGAAGGAGGAAAATGGGGAACCTATATTTATCAATGTGATGATGGGGAGGCTACCACATAGGGGTGGAAAGGAAGAAAGTGGGGAGGAGCTCCATTCAGACTGTTTCCATTTTAAATTAATGCTTCTTTTTTATTTTTTATTTTTTTTAAACCCTTAACTTCTGTGTATTGGCTCCTTGGTGGAAGAGTAGTAGCTGGGAAGTGTCTGAGGCTGGATTTGAACCTAGGACCTCCCATCTCTAGGCCTGACTCTCAATCTACTGAGCCCCCTAATGCTTCTCTTTAAAAAAAAAAACACCTTACTTTCTATTTTAGAATCAAGACTAAGTATTAGTTCCAAGGCAGAAGGGTGTTAATGACTAACCCAGTGATGGTGAACCTTTTATGACCTTTTAGGGACCCCATGCTGGGTCCCACCCCACCCCTCAGACTGTGTACTGTGCTCCACCCCCCTACATTGGGGAGAGGGGCTCATGTGCCCACAGAGAGGGCTCTGTAAGCCGTGTTTGGCACATGTGCTATGCATAGGTTCACCATCACAGGGCTTGCCCTGTATATTACTAATCCGGTAAACATCCATAGTATGATCCCCAACTTTCTGAAGACCTGCCCAATCAATTCTGAGGAGGAAAGATGAAGGGAAAGCACCTACCTTGACTAAAATCATCTTAGCAACGACATCTCTTGCATGTACATCAATAGTACAAATAGTCATAATCTTCATTCTATCTCCAGGACTTAAATTCCCAATAAGAAGTGTAATCAGTATATTCAGCTGACTGATCTATGGAAGCAAAGATATTTTCCCACAGAATATTATATGATATCATCCAATAAAACAATCTGTTGATGAACTAATACTTGGGGAAGGCTAACTCTTTGTCTGTCATTGAGCTAAGACTATTGTGTCACAACAAAATATAAGGCCTGGAAGTCATTTGTTCTCAAGGTAAGAGATAATGACCCTCAAAGAGATAATGATAGAAATCAGAATATAATGAATGCTAAAAGAGTTGGATAATCAGACCCAAAACTAGAATTTTTTTTTCATCTGGGGTCAAGATAGTTGAGAAGGTGGTGAGAGGAGGGTAGCAGCAGCCCTTCAGAGTCCAACACTGAGTGTTATTGGCTATCTACTGTGCCGCCTAGCTACCCCTGTACTAGTTATAGATATGAAAATGACAAGCACTACAAATGATAAGACCAGAAAACTAATCATAGCATTTAGAGCTGAAAATAATCTTTGAAATTAAGAAAAATCCAAACCTTCTATTTTATAGTGGCTCATGGAGTGTTAAAGTCATTTGCCCAAGATTACAATGCAAGAGTGAGATGAAAGTACCATTAATTTCTTAAAAGTGGCCACACCAAGACTCACAACAGAAAATAATTAGCTTGTGTACCTGCTTTTTATTGTAATCTTTAATGGCATTTTCATAACCTTCCTCTAGTCTTGCGAATGCCATCCCAACTTCTGTTGTCCACCATATTTGTGTGCACGTTAAAGCAATCTGAAAATAAAAAGTCCCCCAAACAATTCTACATGCTCAAATGATAAGTTCAGGAATAATTAAACAACAAACATTTTTTAAAAAGCATCATGTATCAATTTTTTTGAATACAGACAATATACCTATAAATATGATTATTGTATAATCTCATATTTTATGGCATTTCAAGATTTATAAAGTGCTTTCTTCACTGAGAGGTAAGTAGTATATAAGTATGATCATTCTCTTTTTATAGATTAGGTAACTGAGGTTTTGAGAGCTTATTTGCTATACCACTGGAACCCATATCTAATATGTTTCAGAACAGGATCCTGGGTACACAGTCTCTTTGGATATCCCAGATACAGTCTTTTTCCTTTACATCACATTGTATGTCTCACTAAATGTAAATCTCACTAAATATTGTGAGGGATCTCAAAAATCATTGGCACAGTGTAGAGCACTGAATCTGGAGTCAAGAATACCTGAGTTCATATTTGAACTCAATCACTTACAAACTGAACCTTGATGTGAGGATCAAATCAGATAATATACATAAAGCACTTTTTTAAACTTAAAGTTTTACATAAATTCTAGCTGTTAATGTAACTTTTAACCAAACAAGTATCCCCTCTATAAATACACCTGAAAGCACTCCATACAACTTGTATATGATAAAATGCATGAGAGAAATGAGTTTTTTTTCCTCACAGCAAAGATATATATCTGTCTCTACATTTGTGATTCAAAAGATTATGCAACAGTACAGAGATTAAAATGTAAACCAATGAAAGTGTGACTGAAGTTTACAGTCAGTAGTGGTGTTTGGTACCTGTGCAGGATAATCAAAAATCCATTGTTCCCTTGGCTTTTCCTCATATGTCACCACAGCCTCTGGGATTTCATGGCGGAGTGTAGCAACCATTCGGTCAAGCACTCTATTTAGCCAGACTTCAACCTGGTGGTAAGAACCAACCCCATGAAATTACGGACATGAGCAAAATTCTATTGTCAAGACTTACTATTTGTAATGAGAACAAAGCTCATGAGGAGTAATGAATAGAGGATGGAGATTCTTTGTCACCAAATGTGAAAGACCAAGAATCAAGTCTCTTAAATTCAAGGACTTTATTGTTAGAAACTGTATCATAGATATGGAATTAGATTTTTCTCAAAGATAACTGGGTATTGACCTGGTAGTTGATGAAATAAAGTGTGCTTTCAGAGAGTCAAGGAAGATAGAATCTAGTAACCCTGAAAACTCTATTTGATGACTTAATGACCTGATGTTCTGGATATATTACATTATTTTAACCTATTCATGGCAGTAGTTGTTATGACCTAGACACATATCTTGGGTGTAGGAATCTAGAGTATTTTAGGTAACTCAAAAACCATTGGCACAGTGGATAGAGCACTAGACCAAACTGGACTGAAATGAATTACTTTTTTTTTAAAACCCTTAACTTCTGTGAATTGACTTATAGGTGGAAGATTGGTAAGGGTAGGCAATGGGGGTCAAGTGAGTTGCCCAGGGTCACACAGCTGGGAAGTGTCTGAGGCCGGATTTGAACCTAGGACCTCCTGTCTCTAGGCCTGGCTCTCAATCCACTGAGCTACCCAGCTGCCCCCATGAAATGAATTACTTTTAAAAGTTAATATACAGAGACAAAACATTCTTCCCAGAACCTCCATTTTGGGGAAGGGCTCCAGACCAATGTAAGCTTAAAATATACAATATTAATATACAATAACTCCAAGTATTATATTTTATAAGATTTATTAATAATCACTTGAAGTAAAAGGAATAAAAAGACAAAAGTAAAAGCCTGTGTAAAGCCAGCTTTCCCAGCTGCAAATGCGGGAGAAGAGAGAAAGAGGGTAGAGTTACACACAACTTAATTTCAAAACATGAAGACACGACTTGGGGATGAAAGAAAAAGGAATTTGGGGATGAGAAAAAGAATTCTGGGAGATGGAGTCTTTAGTGCACAACATTCTAATTATGCATTCCCCTCTGTGATCCTTTGGGAGACTAGTTTCTCCAATGGATCATAGAAACATAACTAACTTATAACTTTAACTAGAGGTACATACAATATTAAAGTTTTTAAAGGAAAACAATAATTTGGGGATAAAAGGGAAACAAAAGAGAATGATGGATGGATCAGACAGAATCATTAAGCAAAGTTCCATAATTTTTTTTTAAACCCTTGTACTTCGGTGTATTGTCTCATAGGTGGAAGATTGGTAAGGGTGGACAATGGGGGTCAAGTGACTTGCCCAGGGTCACACAGCTGGGAAGTGGCTGAGGCCGGGTTTGAACCTAGGACCTCCTGTCTCTAGGCCTGACTCTCACCTCCACTGAGCTACCCATAATTTTTTAAATAACCAATGGCATTATTTCTATAGTCTAGAGCTTTTTTTGGGGGGGTTGCAATTACATTTGGGACTAATGGACATTTTAAACTTACCCTAGTGTAAAATAAAATTTAAAAAAACCCTTTTAATACTGGTAGCCTGCACTTCAAATACAAAAAAGGAGAGAAAAATAAAACTCAAATACTATATTGCACATACCAGGAAAAAAATTAAAAAATGTTTTAAAAATAAAAAATATATAGCTTATAATCAATGACACACTGTGTTAGCCAAGGAGAGGTAGACTACAAAGGTTTCTCACCCAAAAATGAGATCCATTTCCTTTTTAACTTGGCCATGATCCACAGTGTGAATGCAAATATTTTCACAAAGTAACAGCTTTATAAAACAGTAGTACAATAGGTAAAGCACAAAGAAATATTAAAATTTCCCAAATTGACAATAACCCAGTTAATGACAATAGCAAACAATCCCACTATTATGTAGGATTCACATGATTCTCTATATAGCCACACTGTATGACATTTAAAAAACCTATGAACTCATGGATACTTGTCACAAATTCTATAGATCTAGCCAATCTTTCAGCCTTGGCAAAGATATTTTTTAACAAAGTCTATTATTGCCATCATTCCAAAATTTGGCAGAGGAGCCTAGAAAAAACACAAACCTCTGTACTGCTGATGAAAACCTTTTGGGGTCTAAAATGTCACCAAGAACTAGAGTTCATTCGGGTGGAAAGGTAGAGAAAGCTGAAGAGTTAAAACTATAAAAATCATCCAGAATCCAGTAGGTTACCTGGTAATGCTCCCTCTTGAGAACCACCCAGAGGTACATGCTCCCTAGGAAAACCTTCCCACCTCCTGGATGAGATTATAATCCAATTCAAGGTAACTAAGCATCTTGGGAAAACTCCCTCCCTCTGGTATGAGACTGTAACAGTATAAAAGACCTATCTCCAATATATCCCACCCTTTTACATGGAGCCAAGGACTAAAATAGTGAAAATCACTTCAGATGTCTCATCCATTACATTTTTAATAAATGCAGAGGTGGGGAATACAACAGTGTTGTTGCACTTTTCTTCAGCTACTAAATGGACCCTTACCTCTTATTACAAAGGACTCAGAGGCAGGCAAAATGATCAGTCAGAGGTATTGATGCTACAAGATATCTAAAAATCATGTTTGAAGACCCTTTAAAATCAATTGAGATATTTAGCTCATTAAATTCTCCAAAGCTTGTATACAGGTTGTAACCAGTTTGATGGAATCCATTTATCATCTATATGACAATTAACAAAGGCAAAATGGAACAAAAGGCTGTATAAGCAACATGTGAACTCAGCATCCCTAAGAACCTATGGTTTTGCAAGATGTTTATGGATTTTTACAATGATATGTTCTTCAGTACAGTCATAGGGGAAAGGTAGAAATAAAGATCATGTAATAGAACATATAGCTAATAGCAAAACACAGTAGTTTAAAATGATTCAGTGTAACAGAATAGTATTGATTAGATTAATATATGAACTTAAAACCAAAATTAAATCTTAAAACAATCAGCAAATGCAATAAGCATGAATAGGATACAGGCACTGAGGACTGAAAAAAAAAAAAGGACTGAAATTTCTTTTTTCCAATTCCAATAGACTTCTTCACTATTATGGAGGGGAAACAAAACTCAAAAAGCTAACATCAACAAACTTTCAGATCTCTTTAAGGTTCCTTTCCCTCCCTGGTATTATCATCCATTTAGATTCCTATTGTCATACCTTTGGAGTTCCTCATACATGCACTGGGCATAGTGTAAAGAAATCCAATATTGGATATGGTGCAGAAACTGGGCAGGCCAAAATGACAAGGGGGTATAAGATAAACCTCCCATCTGAATCTTAAGATTGAGTCATGCTTGCAATCTCTATTTCCTGTCAGTAGGTGGTGCTACCCTAGTATGTAATGCCTAGTAGTAAAAGCCTCACAAGGAATGTTTGGGAGAAAAGTTCTGTCCCTTCCCCCACACAGAGGTAAAAACAATGGCCCCATGATAACTCAGTCCCCTTTCCCCACATCTAGGAGCATGGAAGCCCTCCTCAGTTAGTCAGGCTGGGAAGCTAGACAATGTTGGGGGTGGGGTGGATAGCATGGATTGGGCTGCACCACACTGTGTTCCCCTGTTGAAAAGCAAATAGTGCAAGCTTGAAACCCATGTTGGGGTAGGAGAAAGGGATTTATACTTCCCCCTTCATAGAAAAAACAAAGGTGCTTCTAAATGACTCTCAAACTCTCAAGCAATCGGGCACTGACTGCAGTAGCTCATGGACAGCAGAAATGGCAAGAACCCCCAGACTAAGTCACGTAAACAAAAGCAGTGGGCAGGCAGGCAGGGCCAATGAAAAACACCATAAGTGGCAGGAGAGAAAACACAATTCACAAAAAATTTTTTTTATAATTCTGCCCCTCCCTTCATAGTCACAATAAATGTTAATATATTTATTAACCATAAAAATTAAGATACAATAATTCCAAGTATTATATTTTATAAGATTTATTAATAATCACTTGAAGTAAAAGGAGCAAAAAGACAAAAGTAAAAGCCTAAGTAAAGCCAGATTTCCCAGCTGTGAATGCGAGAGAACAGAGAAAGAGGGCAGAGTTACAATAACTTATTTACAAAATATGAGGATGTAACATGGAGACAAAAGATAAAGGAATTTTGGATGAGAAAAAGGTAGCATAAAAATTTTTATTACAAGTTTCTCTGTTAAAGGCTTCTTTTCTCAAGTATATACTGAGTAGATACTGAATATAGTACTGAGTCAACTTTACAAATATAAATATAAAAATAAGAGCCATTCCCAATTGATAATTGTTCAAAGGCTAATAGCAGGAAATTTTCAGAAGAAGAAATCAAAGCTATCTACAGTAATATTAAAAAAAAACCTCAAAATCACTATAGGTTAGAGAAAGGCAAATTCAAACAACCTGAGGTACCTTATTAAACCTATCAGAAATGACAAATGCTGAAGTGGAAGAAGGAAAATGGTGACGTGCTGGTGGAATAATAAAGTGGTTCAACCACTCTGAAGTACAATTTGGAACTATGACCACAGGACTATAAAACTCACAAATACTACTACTAGGTATGTATCCCAAAGGGATCAAAGAAAAGGACCTAAATACACAAAAATATTTATACCAGGTATTTTTGTGGAGCAAAGAATTGGAAATAAAGGTGATGTCCTTCAGTTGGGGAATAGCTGAACAAGTTGTGGCAAGTGATTTTGATGGAGTACTATTACACTACTAAAAATTATAAGGGGAGTAATTTTGGGGAAAAAATAGTAATACATATATGAAGTGATACAAGGGTGAAGTAAGAAGAACTGGGAGAGCATTGTGAACAGTAATAGCTATCTTTTAAAGATGTAATATAATTGTGAAAGACTTGGCTACTCTGATCAATACAACGATCAAGACAATTCCAAAGGACTCATAATGGAAAAAGATGCCAGCTATCTCCAGAGAGAGAACTCTGAGTGCAGGTTGAATTATAATATTTTCTTTCTCTTTTGAAAATATGGCTAACATGGAAATATATTTTGCATGATTTCACATATATCATTGACATCATATTGCTTTCCTATTCAGTGAGTAGGGTTTAGGGTGAGAAGGAGGGAAAGAATCTGGAACTAAAAATTGAAAAATAATATAAAAAATAATAAATTGTAATGTTAAAAGGAAGAAAAAGTCTATAGTGGTTTTCACCCTGACCCACATATATCAATCTCTAACTTACAAGTCTAATGTCAGAATGTTGAGCATTCTCACTATGTGAACTTACCTGTCCTGACAAGTCACATTCTCTATCAAATTCCACATATTCATCTTCCTTGCTAAACATTCCCAAGCCTATTTTCATAGGCTTCTCTTGCTCATCTAGTTGGAATTTCAGTTTACACAAACTATCAAAGAGTTTGGACAAATGGCGACCCACCTAAGTAAAAGAAAACAAATCACATAATTTTATTTTAAAGTTTTAGTGATATTTTTGGTGATTATTTTTATATGTCATTTCTCTATCCATCCCCATCCATTAAACCCTCTCTTGTAACAAAGAAAAACTCTGGAGCATTACCAAATAACAAAGCATTTGACAACATTACATTCCACACTTATGACCCTCATCATTCTTTTGAGATGGAAGTAAGCTTTATCATCTGTTCTAAGGGCCTAAGAATAAACATGGCAATTAATCTGTATTCATTTGCCTTTTCATTTTATTTACATCAATTTCATTTTTAATTTATTTATATTATATATGTTATTCTCTTGGTTTTGCTTTTTTCTTTTTGCCTCAGTTCACATATAATTCCTCTGAATATCTCCTATTTAGAAGCAGAGAAGGGGCACAGAGAGAGTTTTGGACCTGGAGTCAGGAAAACTTAAGTTCAAATCTAGCCTCAGACACTGGGCCAGCCACTGAGGTTTGCCACAGTTTCCTCAACTGTTAAATGGGTGTTGTAAGGATAACATCAGATAATTGTAGAGCACTTGCAAACTTTAAAGCATTATGTAATGAATTATTATTATACTTATTATCATCATCATCATTTTTTAGCATCATAGTACCGTAAGATCACAGATAGAGGGATGGAAGGGACATCAAGTACCATTTAGACTGATTTCTTTCATTTTTTGAGTCCCAGAAAGGTTAAATGACTTACATTACTTACCCTAAACTTACCTTCAAAGGTCATATAAGTAGTAAAGGAGCAGTGACAGAGGGAGTATTTGAATTCAGATCATCTGACTCCAAAATCAGTGTTCTTTCCATTGCTACTTTATGTTAATATTCTATTACATCAACATTCCACAATTTGTTCAGTCATTCTGGCATTCAATTTGTTTCTAGTGAGTTTTTGTTTGTTTGTTTGCTACTAAAAAAGTGCTACTACAAGTATATTGGTATAAATTTTGGACTTTAACTTTTGCCTCTGACTTCCTTGGTCAAAGGAGTATGATATTGTCATATTTTAAAATGTTGGGAATAAGGAAGAGACAGGATTCTAGGCTGTATAGTCAGTCAGCCCTCTCAGGGAAGTCCTAAAAACCCAGTGTGCTCAGAACTCAAGTCTGAGGTAGAACTTGGGACTTGAAACTGTGCTCTATGGGAACTAAACTAAAATGTGAACTTAATCACCTTTTTCTCCCTTAGAGTATGAGGTGGTATAAGGAAGGATTATGCTCCCCCCAGGGGTTGGGGAGAATGTTTTTATGTTTATTCTTCCTATACCTTTGAAACAAACATTCCTTTTTAAAAGCAAATATGTTAAGGGGTTAATCGAACTAGGGGTGCATAACTGAGGAAATATCAAAGGTGGGGGCAGAAGCCAATGGCAGAGAGCCTAGGCAGCCCCAGATCCTCTTAAAGGTACTAAATGACACTGGAGAGGGAAATGTAACCTGTCTGACCTTCAAACAGTAGGGTCCTGAAGAGTAAAACTATTCGACTACCTACCTCTACTGGGTCATTTCCATTGGATAAAATATCTAGCAGGTCAGCAGAAGAGACAAAGTAGAACCTGGGGAAAGCCAGTCTTTTTGTCTCTAAGTATTCTGCCAAAGCTTTTTCACAAATTGCCAAACTAGAAGCAAAGAAGAAAAGAACTTAATTACATTGTAATCCATATTTTTCTATTCTTTTCCAGAAATCACAATGGACACAGTTGCAGAGGCGCATAGTTGCAAATATATTCCTGGATTCTAATCTGGCCTCAGACACTACCTAGTTATTTGACTGGACCAGTCAGTTAACCTCAATTACCTCACCCTTATGGCTCTTCTGCCTTGGAACCTCCTCCAGGTGTGGCTTTCAAACTGTTGATCTACCTAGCTTGCCTCAGTCATAGTTCTATATTCACAATGCCAGATTGCCTAAGAGAGCCTAGAGTAGGTTCCATTAGTGCATTTACCTCTGCACACATAGCTTCATGGAAGCAGACTTGGACGGTAAGAAGGCATATTGTTAAATATCAGTATTAAATGGAAAAGTCTGAAAAAGCTGAAATGAACTATATGGTGAATATTTTTGTAATTCAATTAAAATTTTTGTAATCAATTAAAATCAATCTATATTATTTGCCTCCTAGTTCTGTCTGTTTGTTAGGCACTGGGGGATGCTCCTCAAAGTCAAGTCAAAAGAGAACCTAATGTGTATTGGGGCACTATGCTAATCCCTGAACACACAAAGAAAGGCAAAAAACAATCTCTGCTCTCTAACAGGATCTGGGGGTGGAGACAACATGCAAACAATTATGCACAGTCAAGTTATATGTATGTGTGTGTATATATATATACATATATATATACACACACACAGGATAAATTGGATCAATTCAATGGGATGAAGGCATTAAGGAGAATGAAGAAACAAAAAAGAAATTATCCCTGCTTTCAAGGAGCAGGAAAAATGCAAGAATAGCAATAAACTGAAAATCAACTGGAACTAAAGAGACTGAATTTATTGATATTTGGAGCTAAAGGAATTGAAGTTATTAATGATTTTGCCAAATGATTGTTAGAGAATTGGGTCATTACACAACTAGCTAACTTGCATTCTCCTTATATTTTTGATGTTTGTTGAATGCCTCCCTCAGAAAAGGTCCTTAATAATATTCACCTTTTTTGCAGAGTCTCAAGTTTCTTAAAAAGGCCTGGTTTATTAGTTGCTTCAACAACATTGGGTGTTGTTACAGCATCCGCCATCACCTCCTGTGGAGAAAAGATACTCATTTGGTGAATTAGGAGCCATGGTTTCTTCCAGAGTCAAGACAAGAATCATTTTTTTTTCCAAAAATAAAAAACCCTTACCTTCTTAGAATTGATACTAAGTACCAGTTCCAAGGCAGAAGAGTAATAAGGCTTAGACAACTGGGTTTAAGTGACTTGCCCTGGGCCATATTTGAACCCAGGACCTCTTATCTCCAGGTCTGACTTTCTAGCCAATGAACCAACCCTTTACAAAATCAAAATGGCATTGTCCAGGAGGAGAAGGTCATTCCACCACTGGATAAAGATGCAGAAGCCATTCTAAAGCCACTTACTTCTCAGGACAAGGAAAAGATTTTTTGACTTATGACTTGATCTAGGGAATACAGAGCCTTTGGAGTTGGGGTAGGGAAGGACTTGGAATGCAATACATTACATAGTGGATACAAAGAGGAATATTTTAAAATATTTTTGTCCAGACTTGTGATTTCATTCCTTCCCAGAAAGAAAACTCCCTTTTACTAATTCACATCAGCAACTATTTTGCAACTTAAGAGTTGCGTGGAGTCGTCTGGGAGTAGAGAGAGGCTGTGACTTGATTAGAGTCAGTCAGTATGTGTTGAAAGCAGGACTCAAAAGCAGGACTCAAACCAAAAGTGCTGAGTCTCTAGCCATCACGCCACACTGCTTCTCATTTTTTAATATTGTTTTGACATTAGAACATTTTGCTCTGCACAGTGGGTATTTACTTTGTGGTTAAATTATTATATGTATTGGCAATGACTTAAATGAAAAGGAGCATTGATGAAACAATTTTCAAACTTTGCCTAGGGTTCTTAAATGTGACTTATCCAAGGTCACACAGAATGTAAGTAGTAGACACAGGACTAGAACCCACATCCTCTATGAGAGGATTTTCAAAGATCATTAAGAGTTGGAAAGGAACACAGAGGAGTTTTCAGAGGAACCATACCTGAATAAGAATCCCTTCTACATCATATCCAATAAATAGTCATCCAGGCTTTGTTGAAGCTCTCCAATAATGGGGCACCCATAACCTACTGAGGCAGCTCATTCCACTTCGGGATAATACTAATTGTTAGTAAGATTTTTTTCCCCCTTAGTTACCCCTAATTTTAGTTCTGTCACTTCCATCTTGTTCCTACTACTCATCCTTTCCCTATGTTGGCTATCTTATTGTTAATATTTTTTTGAACAGGCTCAAGCAGCCTTGTTTTTGCTCACTTTAAAATCTCGATCAATTTCATCAAAACGTTGAGAATCCTCTGGGAGTTGAGATCGAATGTCTTCAGACCCAATGAAGATACTCTCCAAATGGCTCCACGTTCGCTGCACTTCAAACCAAATGGAAATGACAGAGTCTGCTGTTGATAACTTTTTTTGCCAGCTTGTCACTTCTTTCACAAAATGGGCAAGATACTTGGATGTCAGCAAGGCTTGAAGTTGTACTTGGTTGTCTTCCAGGGTTTCAATTAACGTTTCATCCGATTTCAGCATCATGGTTCCAGTTCTGGGGTGAGGTTCATGTTCAAATTCCATAGCTGACCAGGTATTATCCAGTGATCTCAATACCTTTTAATTAATATAAACAAATATGCATCAGTTTATCTAGTTCCTTTTATTATAAAGCTTTGGAATGACTGCAAGGGTCTCTGGATTCATTCTGTCTTTCTCTTAGGAAAATAGTATGTGAAAATCCAAACTGAGTAATCATTCAAGTTATAGAGGGCTTTATTTTATTAAAAGAGTCACCATAGGCTTCCTTTAATTAAGAACTTTCCCAATATCTTTAAATGTATTTTAACATATTACTGACAACTTGACAAAATAGCTTTAAGGAGAAATATTAGGAACCTCTGTAATCCGAAGAACAAAAATGAAAATGAAGTATTTTTGAAGTCATAATGCAAGTCAAATAGGGAAAACAGGATTCAGTCTACTTAAAAATTCAATTTGCATACTTTCCAGGAATATATCTCTTTTAAGCGAGCTAGTCCTTGTAGCTTAAAAATAAATTCTTCTTCTACAGAGATAGGAAATTCACGAGTATTGCACATTACACATATTTTCAGACTTTTTCAATGTATCGATCAGGTATGCTGAATTTTTGCTCCTTTTTGTCTTTAAAATATTATTATGTGGGATGCTAGAAAACCATAGTGATGTAAAAAACAAGAATATTAATAAAAAAAGAAAAGAAATTCTGCCAGTTGTAACTGCTGATGAGGTTTCTGAAGTGGTTCTCTAATTGGATGACACAAATGAGGTACAGTTCAAACTTCAGCTTATTGATACAATATGTGAACACTGAGCAACTGATGAAGTAACACTGATTTCCAGTGCAGCTTTTGGGATAATCTGATTTTAAGGAAAGAGTTTGATACAGTGGAAAGAGGGTTTCATTTGGAGTCAGATCATTAAGGATCAACTCCCACCTCAGAATCTTATTACCTACATGAAATTTGGGCAAGTCACCTCAGTTTTCTCATCCATAAAATTGATGACCTCTAAGGTACCTTATTAGTTTTAAAGCTATGGTCCTAATTTCACTGTTGAATCATACCTTTTCCATTCCAGACTCTTTCACGGCCTTGTCTACAATACCACGAACCTCATCTTCATATTCATGAAGATTCAACTGTAGTAAATCTGCCAACGTAGTTTGATCGGACATTTCAAATTTCACCTAGGTCCAAATGTCATTTCCAAGGTTATTAATATTCATCATTTCCAAGGACATTTATTATTCTATTAAATCTACATTCTAAAGAAAAAATTAATTCATTAAATTGTTAACCTCTTAATGGTGCAAACCATGCTTATATTTCTTTGTAATGGATTAGTCTAGAAGATCTGAATTCAAATCTAGCCTTAGACACTTACAAGCTGTATGATCCTGGGCAAATCAGTTAACCTCTGTCTATCTTGATGTTCTTATTTGTAAAATGAGGATAATAATAGCATCTACCTTCCATGGTTTAATGAGGTTAAAATTAGATGTTTGTCAATCATTTGGAAAACTGTATGCACTATATAAATACTAGTTATTATTATTAGTTGATGATGATTATAATCAGATTGAATTTTGGTAAATGTGATCTATATTATCCCATTCATATATGAGAATAATAATTATAAATAGCTAGCATTTATATAGCATCTACTATATTCCAGGAAAAATGCTAAGCACTAAGATAAAGTTATTGATGATTAGAATTATTATTTACCGACTGGAAAATATTATACTCTCCATGGTAACCAGTAGCACATATTTACAAGACAATTATCAGTGCCCAGGGGTTCAGCCTAGTGCTATGGAATAGTTTTTCTTTTTCAAAGTTAATTGGCATGTCTGAGGAATAACTGTATAATCAGCCTCTTAATTCTACTACCCTACCTCTGTTATTTCCCATTTATTCTGTATATACCTTAAATTAAATATTGCCTTAAATATATTTGTTTTGTCTCCCCCATTAGAGTGCAAGCTCCTTGAGGGCAGGAACTGTCTTATTTATCTTTTTGTGTCTCCAGTGGTTACCACAGTGCCTGGCATATAGTAGGTGCTTAATAAATATTTTTAAATTGATTGATTGGCTTGTATCTAAGACTAGGATTATGGATCCTACTTTTGTCTCTGATAGTGAATAAAAACTATTAGAGTTTTATTAATGTGTTTATAATAGACATTATGTTAATAGACACAAATGACATGACAATTGAAAATACAGTCAAAAGAATGGCTATCATTGACTATTCTCAGTCTAAGTTTCAAGAGGTACCTGTGTTGCCTGCATGAGCTGCTGCCAGTGGCGGTCTCTGATGGCTGGATTCTGCAGCTCACTCACAGCTCGGAGGGATGTGATCATGTTTTTCACAGTATTATCCAGCCCCACAAAGGCATCCCAGGTTTTCATTTCTTTGTCTAAACTTCTTACATCTTTAGCAAACTTCTTACAGTCAAAGTCCATTTGTTCAACATTAATATCTTTCCACTTGGTTGTCTTCCAGTCATCAATGCTGGCATTCACCTAAAATGAAAATGCCCATTTCACATCACACCTTTTCTACAGAAAATTTCAAGGGAAACAAACATGTTTGTTTAAAAAAAATAGTTAGGCTCTTTTCATCTAGAGAGGAGAATGGCCTAAAATTTCCCCTTTAAAATGCTGTGTTTGGGAACTTACAACATTAAAAGAAATATGAGATTAATGGCTCACTATATTTGTCACCAGCTAGAGAGAGATTCTCTAATAGTGGACCAAGGATTAGAGTTCCTAGTTAGGGACCAGGAACCAGGAAAGAACTTCCCACGTTATTGTTCTTTCACAAAGTTAAAGCCACTAAAGCTATGTACCACTCCTCACTCAAAATGAAAAAAAAAAAAGTAAATAAATACATGGGTCTAGGTAGACTACACTTTTATAAAGGCAAAGAACAAAAATCTGTATGAAGGAAACAATTTAGCTCGAAACTTCTCTTTTTTAATTTCAATAACAAATTTCTACAAAGTTTTCCAAAATTATATGATCCATTTTGTCCCTTCTTCTCTCCCTTCTCCCAGAGCTGACAAGCAATTCAATCTGGGTTATATTATTCATTTTTGTAAGCAAATAATCTTACAGAACCAAAACCCCAAAATATACAACCAAATAAACAAGTGAGAAATCATATGGTTTTTGTCTGCATTTCTATTCCAGCATTTCTTTCTCTGGAGGTGGATTAAGTTCTCAGAATTATTCTGGATCATTGTATTGCTATTAATAGCCAAGTCTATCACATTTGATCATTCCAAAATGTTTCAGTTACTGTGTATGATAATGTCCTACTTCTTTATCAGTTCACATAGATCTTTCCAGCTCTTTCTGAAATCATCCTGTGTCATTCCTTAAAGCACAATAGTATTCCATCACTATCATATATCACAATTCAGCCATTTCCCAATTGAGGGACATCCCTTTAGTTTCCAATTCTTTGCCACCACAAAAAGAGCATTAACTCAAAGGTTCTTAACCTTTTTCACATCATGGTCTTCTTTGGTAGATGATGAAGCCATTCTCAGAATAATACTTTGACATACTTGAAGGAAATGCTAAATTTCAGTTCGTGAAAATGAAAATGTAATTTTTTTTCATCTAAGTTCATGGAAGCCCTAAATCTATTTCTGGACACCAGATCAAGAAAGCCTAAATTAGGTCATAAAGGCATAACCAATTGCAAACCAACGCGTCAATGAATAAGTTAGTAGAAAGGAAAGGAGTTAGATAGAGACAATTCTAGTTCCATCCATTCCCTGCAGTGCAAATATCCTGACCAGAATTTCCCATGTCATAGAACAACAAGGCTACTACCATATGGGTCAGTTTTTATACATCTACCCAAAGAAAGGCTTCCTAGTGGCTAGCCTCAGTCTGCCAGTGTTAAAACTGCTTTGAACTTTACTAGATATCCCACTAGGCAAGGGGGTTTTATTTCCCCTCTCTCTGATGCTTGCTTTTTTACACACAATCTCTTTTCTCTTCTTCAGCCAGGCTTTGTAAGTCTCAATCCAGTCACCAAACAAGGTGATATCTCCCTGGTTTGAGAGGCTAGCAAAAATTTAAGTGTAAGCCACTTATCCCACCTGTGAGGGAGACTGAATCTGTTTCCTCCTTTCAAGAGTGTAATTATTTCTTAACAATAGTGACATTTGCCTATCTTTGGTGGTGGTTTATATTTTAAAAATATATTTCAATTCAATTAAAATCAATTGAATTAAAATAATTCTTAAGCATTTATTTTATATATATGGACAACTATTTGGTGCAATGGATTAAATATCAGGATAAAAGTCAGGAAGGTTCACCTTTGTGAGTTCAAATCTGACTTCAGACACTTACTAGCTGTGTGACTCTGGGCAAATTACTTAACCCTGTGTTCCCATGTTTAGCCTTTTCTTTTTTTCATAGTTTATTGTAAATGTAGGAAGCAATAACTTTATTTATATACCTTATCATAAAATCTCATATCCCCTTGTCAGGTGTGGGTCACCCCCAGTGGTCAGCATATTATTGTTTGGATAGAACTAACCTTCTAAGAACAATAATGGGTACAGCTTCATTTCTCTGTATTAGTTTAAAACAGGGACCCAAACAGATGGCAGTGATGGCAGTGAGATATAACTAAGAAGGCACATTTTCTTATATCTTTGCTCCATGAGCACATATGTCCACATGCCTTACTCAATAAACCCTTAGGTTCACAATATTTTTATTTTGTTCTTTGAAATCTCAAACCTAACCTAGGAATTGAAGCACTTCAAAGAAATTTGAGAAATGAGAAAAGAGCATCTGGATGGCTTTACCAAGGAAGTGGCATTGAACTAACCCTTGAAGGAGGAGAATTCTAAAAAAAAAAGTTCTGAGGAGGGAATGTTTAGATGGGAAATGGATCCCAGTTTTTGGGACAATTATATAAACTGCTAGGAAAATTGGAAAACAATACGGGGAAAATTAGGTTTAGATCAAAATCTCATACCTTATATGAAGATAAATTAAAAATGAGTAAATGGCTTAAATATAAAGAGGGAAATTATAAGTAAATTAGGTGAACATAAAATTAAGTGAACAGATCTTTGGGAAAGCAAAGATTTTAAAACCAAGCAAGAGAGAGAGAAATTTACAAGATGTGAAATGAATAATTTCAATTATATTAAATTCTAAAGTTTTCGTACAAACAAAACCAATGCAACTAAAATTAGAAGGGAAACAACAAACCAGGGAAAAATTTTATAACAAAAATCTCTGACAAAGGTCTAATTTTTCAAATTTATAGGAAACTAAGTCAAATGTCAAGAAATCAAGTCATTCCCCAATTGAAAAAATGGTCAAGGCATATGAATAGGCAGTTTTCAGATGAAGTACTCAAAACTATCAATAACCACATGAAGTGTTCTAAATCCCTCCTCATTAGAGAAATGCAAGTCAAAACGATTCTGAGGTACCACCTCACACCTAACAGATTGACCAATATGACAGTAAAAGTTGGAAAGGATATAGCAAAATTGGGACACTAATGCATTGCTGTTGTTGTGAATTGATCCAACTATTCTGGAAGGCAATTTGGAATTGTGCCCAAAGGGCTTTAAAAGAATGCATGCCCTTTGATCCAGCAATACCATTACTAGATTTGTACCCCAAGAGAGGTAATAAAAAGTGGTTGTACAAAAAAATTCATAGCCATGTTCCTTGTGGTAGCAAAAAATTGGAAAATGAGGGATTGCCCCTCGATTGGTGAATGGCTGAATAAATTGTGGCATATGATGATGATGGAATACTATTGTGCTATAAGGAATGATGAACTGCTTGATTTCTATACGAACTGGAAAGATCTCCATGAATTGATGCAGAGTGAAATGAGCAGATCCAGGAGAACATTGTACACAGAAACTGAAACATTGTGGAATGATCCAATGTAATAGACTTTGCTACTAGCAGCAATGCAATGATCCAAGACAATCCCAAGGGACTTATGAGAAAGAATGCTATCCACATCAAGAGAAAAAAACTGTGGGAGTAGAAATGCAGAAGATTTATGATTCATATGTGATTTATCACTTGTTTATCTAGGTATGTGATTTGGGGTTTTGGTTTTAAAAGATTATTCTGTTACAAAAATGAAAAATATGGAAATAGGTTGTGAGTGATAATACATGAATAAACCAGTGGAATTGCTTGTCAGCTCCTGGAGGGGAGAGGGAAAAGGGGAGGGAGAGAACATGAATCATGTAACCATGGAAAAATATTTAAAAATAAATAAATTTAAAATAAATAAAATTTATTGAAAGGCCCCCCTCCCCCTAAAAAAGAAGTGAAATGGAAGCAGACATGGAGCTTGCCATGATTTTAAAGTCCAAGATCTTGTAGGAAAATCACTTATTGGAAATAGAACTATTTTTTGCTTTGTTGAGGTGGAAATCATGAGAGTTGAGGAGGCTAAAGAACTGGGAATCCACAGTATTTTAAAGGACAAAAAGAGGAGGCAGCTAAATGGTTCAGTGGATTGAACTTTTGTAGAGACATAAAGAGGACTATTCTCTTTTATCATTTGTAGAAACACCCCCACCAGCTGAATGAAATTAAGTTTATAGGTCATGAGATCAGTCACTTCCCTCTAAACCTCTTCAAAAACCCTCCAACTCTCATAAATATTGTAATGCATCAGATGTAGAGTAATTATAACTAATTCTATTGGGGAAAAATTATAAAATCCTATCACTAGAGAATTCTAAAGCACTTAAGTGCTTAGTCAGCATTCCTTCTCCACCATTCTCTACATATCCCCAGCAAGAGCACAAGAAAATTTACTTGTAGAGTCTTACTTAGGATAGGACCCCAAAGCTATAAAGATCCTGCCTGAACATTAGTCCATCTACCTCATAAGATTCAGATTCTGTTTCACCATGAGGGAAATCAGGAGAGGAAAGGAAGAAATACGGACAGCTTCATTTGGCCTGAAGAGAACTGAAATCCACCTGGGAATAGTCCTGTCCCCTGAGAGGTTACTTAAGCAGAACCCAGGATGGCCAACTCTAAACACCAAAATCTGAGGAGACTGAGGTAGCCTTGCAGCCCAGCTTTTGAAGTCTACTCACAAAAAAAATATAATATAATAAAATAAAAGAGACCAGAAAATAAGTGACAGGAAAACAAAACAAAGTTGAAATTCTAAAATTATTAAGAGAAAAGTCTGAATAAAGGTCCAATGTATAACACAGACAAATCAAAAGGAAAGATCCTAAAAACAAAAGAAGATAACTTCTTCTTATAAGAGAATAACTCTCTTAGCAAATACAATATGAAACAAAGTAAACTAAATGGTACCTGATAAAAACCAAATATTGTGTACTTTGCAGGGATCATGAATAATAAGAAATTTTAAAATAGTTCAAAAGAGAAATGAAACTCATGAAAGAACAAATAACAAATGACTAATATGTTAGAAATTGGAACTTAACACAAATTTCAAAAGTACAATTATCACATTAGGGGAAAATGAATTCATGCTGAAGAATCTCTCTAACGAATGAAAAGAATGAAATCACTATTTGGTAAAAATTGCTGGAACAACTGGGAAGTAGTTTGACAGAAACTAGGTACAGACCAATATCTTACACCATTCACAAAATGGAAAGACAGAAAAGGAGATATCATAAGCAAATTAGAAGAATAGGGAACATATTACCTATCAGATTTATGGATAGGAGAGGAATTTGTGAGTCAACAAAAGATGGAGAATATTGTGAGATATAAAATGGATAATTTTGAGTACATTAAACTGAAAAGTTTTTGTACAAATAAAACAAATGTTGCCAAGTTTAGAAGGAAAGCAGATAGAGGTAGGTTTCATATTGGAATATATAGACAATTTTGTCAAATTATGGGAATAAGAACCATCCCTACCTTTTGATAAATAGGCAAAAGATATGGACAGATAGTTTTTGGATGAAGAATCAAAGACATATGTAGGAACACAAAAAATGCTCTAAATCACTACTAATCAGGGAAATGTAAATCAAAACAATTATGAGGTATTATATTACACACATCAAATTGGCTAAAATGACAAAAGGGAAAAATAACAAATGTTGGAGAGGATGTAGAAAGATAGAGACACTAATACTGCAGTGGTGGAACTGTGAAGTGATTCAACAGTTTTGGAAAGCAATTTGGCATTATTCCAAGAGATATATAAAACTATGTATATTCTTAGACCCAGCAATATCATTGCCGAGTCTTATTTCCCAAGGAGATTAGGGGAAAAGGGAAAGAACATATATGTTCCAAAATAATTATAGTGGTTCTCTTTGTTATGGCAAAGAAGTAGAAATTGAGGGGATGTCCATTTATTGGGGAATGACTAAACAAATTGTGGTATATAATTGTGGCAGAATACTACTGCACCATAAGAAATGATGAGCAAATTATCTTTTTAAAAACTTGTTAAGAACTATATGAAATAATAAAGAGTGAAATAATCAGAATCTAGAGAACATTATATTCAGCTACCAATTTAATATTTGAAAAATAACTTATGAATGTTCACCTCTAGAGAATGAACTGAGAAATGGAAACTAAAATAAGTGAGTTATTTCACCTTTATAGATGGTAAATTGATAAAGTGATATTCTCTGTGTCAGGCTTTTTAGGCTGGACTAGTAGGCCTCAGACCTGATTCTGAGATACAATGCAATATGACTTCTTTGTAAACAAAAGAGTATTTTTGAAGGTTTTCACACAGGGAAAGGAAGGAGGGCCAAGGGAAGTTCCCTAAATCTAGGTTTCTAATTTCTCTTCCTTTCAATCCTACAAGACCCTCACAGTTCTTTCTTCTGGTCTTGATGCTGCCTACTGCTATTCTCACTGCCTGTTACCCCAAAACCCCTATCTAGCTCTTCCTGACTATGGCCTCTCCAAATATTCTTGGTAGGAAAAATATAGTTCAGGTTGCTTTGATATATGATGCAATTATCTTACAATACCCATTTCCAGTCCTCATCTGATCCTCTTCTTTTTTATAAATTCCTTACAGTCTCTGCCATCCTGTCATCCTCAAGTTATCTGTTTTCCTTCTGCTCCCTCCTTACTGCTATTAAGTATTGCTTTCAATCTTTTCCTCTGGGCTTCTTTTATCTCCTCTTCCACTGGATATGTCCCTTATGATCTCTCTGCCTGTTGTCTTATTTGCTTGGTGATCTTTCAGCTGTCTTCTAAGTACTTGTTTTCTCTGTCATCTCTTTCTCCTTCTCCTAAATCTGTCTCTGTTTCTCTTTCATTATCATAACTATTGTGACTGTGACTATGACTATGACTGTAACTGTGACTGTGAGCATTAACGAGTTTTATGTGGGAACAATGGATCCAAGGCTCTTTCTCTAAGAATTTTATAGCTATTGGTGTCATTAAAATTACTCTAAAAGATCCATTCTATCTTTCCTGTGTAGCTGTTGTTTTGGCAAAGTTTCTTATAAATACTAAGTCTCCTGGTTTGATATTATGCAGAGAAGTCTAAAGGCCCAGCTTGTTGCAATAATCCCATCTCATGAAGCTCTTTTAGCCTGTCTTGTAATGCTGTTATGTAGGCAGCTATTTGGATATCTCCCCCCAGCACAGAGACATAAGTTGGTTTACATATTTTGGCTTGTAATGGAGTATGGCCATATAACATTTCAAAAGCAGAGATATGCAGATCTGCACTAGGTCTAGTATGCCAATTAAAAAAGTGCAAGTGGAAGGATTTCTGGCCATTTCAAATGAATCTCTGAACAGTTTTCCAATCATGGTCTTTAACTCCATATTCAATTTCTCAACCTGTCCAGAGCTCTGTGGATGATAAAGAGTATGAAAACTTGCTTTTATCCCCAAATTCTCATAAATGCTCTTTAAAACTTCCTTTGAAAAGTGGCTCCCACAATCTGAGTCAATAAAACATGGAACTCCAAAACAAGGAATTATTTCCTTAAGTAACACCTTCACTACAAATCCTATTGTGTTGTTATTTGAAGGAAATGCTTCTGGCCAACATGTAAGTCTGTCTACCAAAATTAGACAGTATTTATACTTTCTAGCTTTAGGCATATGTATATAATCTATTTGTATACTTTCAAAAGGAGTATAAGCCAAGGGTCTGCCACTTAACCCTTTCTTCTTAAATACTCCTTGGTTGAATTTCATACAAATAGCACATTTGCTACAGACTCTATTTGCAACAGATGTTATTCCCTGGGCAATCCAATTTCATTTTACAGTATCTAACAATGCTTGGGTGCCAAAGTGTCCTTTACCACTACAAATATGGTAAAAGAACTGCTTTGGTAAGATCGGTTTTCCTTTGTCTGACAGCCATATACCATTCACTTCCTTCGCTTCAAATTTATCTTTCCATGCCTGAACCTCAGAGTCATTGTAAGCTTTGGTAAGATCAGATTCTTAATGACTGAGAGATTCATGACATATGCTGGAGTTCTTCAGGCAGCAAATTTGGCTGTGATGTCAGCTCTGTGATTTCCCTGTGTGAAATCTTCAAATAAGGATGAAGGCAAGCTTGAAATATTTGGAACATAAAAATAATAAAGTAGAAGAAAATTTGGCAGAAGAAAAATTAAAAGATCACACAAGACTTCTCTATAAGCTTAAGTGGGTGACAAGATGACATGAAAAGCCATGCTAGATTAGAAGGCTGGGGCTCTTCAGTAATACCCAAATGTTAAGTGTCTGAGACTGAGATAGAAGTAGGAAAGTCAGGAATGTCAGTGAAATTAGTGTCTGATGTCATCTCCCATCCTATAATATTGACCTTTTATGCAGCCTCATGTTCCTTGTGCTATTTTGAATTATTGGCATCATATTGTGCTGACCCAATGGCTCACACCTTGTCCCAACCCAAAAATCTTCAGCCACACTAGTGAGATTGGACTTAGATAACTTCTGCATGAGAAGTGATATAAAAGACAGAGTTGCCCACATGTGTGATGAGAAAAAGAAGGGCTAGGAGCAAAAATTGTAGCAAAAATGAAAAACAAAAGGTAGGCAGACTCCATTGACACTCAGAGATATTCAAAGTACATTTGAATATGTTCTTTTCTGTAAATTTATGGAAAGCTATGTACAATCATCATATACAATCAGACATGGAGAGGAAGGAATACTAATGCCTATCTAATTATTAACTTAACAAAGTAAAACAACCTGAATCTCTTGTTTTTCCTTATGTTTCACTCAGCAAGTTGCATGTTGGATTTCTGGGGCCTAGACTAATTTGCCCCATTTATTTAATATTGACTCATTCTCCAAAAATTAATTGTATCTATGCTAGGTACTAAGGACCTTGCACATGATTATAGACATCTCTTGTGAGATAAGTTGCAAAATTAGGTCTGTACAAAGTTCTTTGAAATGTGACAGGGATGTAGGCTTTACAAGGATTTAATGGACATTCCATAAGATACTTGGAGTATCATAGTAGTGCATAAAGCCATTTTAGCTCATGTAACACCTTTTTTTCAGATGATGGGAAAACAGGGTATCATTTGGAAGAATTGTCAGAATGGTTCAGACTTTGGTTCAGACTTTTGCTACTATTAATCCACCATCTTGGCTTTGTTCCCCCCAAGCTTGCAGGGTATCATTTGGGGCAGTGAGGTGGTGCAGTAGATAAAGGACCAGGTGGAGAGTGAGAAAGATCTGAGTTCAAATCCAACTTGGAAATGATGTGACCCCAGGCAAGTTTTCCTTTCACTACAAATCTGATTCCTCCTTGTCGGAACCAAGTCTGGATTGTCTGTGTGGATGCAGAGCAGAGAGGCTCCTTAGAGAAGGAAGTAAGTGCAAATTCACTAGTCCCTGTGGACCTAGTAGCACTTTCTTAATGTTAGGAAACTTGTCCAGAACTTCTAAATGCAAATAGTTGAGCAATGATGAGAGAAAAAAAGCAAAAAATTCATACCTCAAACTCTAAAACTGGAGAGATATAACATAGAGGGTGTGCAGGTAGAAAATTTGCCACAGCTGAGCTACATTTTCCCAGCATCCCTTTAAGTATGTCCTTATTTGACGTACAGAGACTGGGGAAATAAATTTGGCTGAGACCCAAATGCTGCGGGGCTTTTTGGGGGGGAGCTTGAGCTTTGCTTTAGTTAAAGTGTGGCAGGTGTGTGTCTCTGGCTCTGTCCTCTGCTCACTTAACTTTCTCTCTTTTTTTATTAAATCCTTTAATTTAAAATTATCTGGAGTGTTTAATTCATTTTTACTCCTACAAATTTTTGGCGACCATGAAGGGACAGAATTTCTTCTCCTGCTGTGTTTTTCCTTCTTCCTTCTCCTTTCTTCCTTCTCCCTCCTCCCTCCAGGAAACCCTTCAGAGCTTTCTCAGACTCATTGCCTACACCTGCCTACCAGGAGAGCCAGGCAGCTAGGTCTCTCCCTCGCAGAGGCTGTTCCTGCTTAACTCTTTCTGCTGCTGCTGTTGCTGCTACTTGCTATTGTTGCTACTGGTAATCTTTAAACTCCTTGCCCCAAACCCCAGCCCAGAGGAGGGGGATCTCTTTTTCCCTTACTGGGCAGCTGGTCCTCCCTCCTAACTCCTTTTTCACCCACCCCAGCTTGCTTCCTATATTTCCTTTTAGCTAAAACCTTTTCCCACTCCAGCTAAGAGGTGTCCTTGCCCCTAAAACCAGCCCCAAATCCTTGCCTTAAAAACCTCTTCAAAACATAGAGGAAAAACAACTGCTTGAACACATGGGTTGAGGTGGACATGATTGGGGATGTAGGCTCAAAACTACCACACCAATGCAACTATCAACAATTTGGAAATAGGTCTTGATCAATGACACATGTTAAAAACAGTGGAAATGTGCATCGGCCATGGGTGGGGGGAGTGCGAGGGGTGAAGGAGAAAGTAGGAGCATGAATCATGTAACCATGTTAAAAATGAATATTAATAAATGTTTTAAAAAATAAAATAAAAAAAGTTTTTAAGAAAAACCTCTTCAACCCTGCCTTTGTGGCCAGATTCTCCATACTCCCACCTGGATTCTGCCCCCCTTTCCCCCCACCCCTTTGCCTCTTCTTCACCACTAAAGGCCATTATTGAGTTTTTGCCTCTTACTGAACTGTAGTGGCTGCTTTTCTACCACTGGAGAGCAGCAGTAAAATCATATAACATCATATAAAATAAGATCAACCATTCTTGAAATTTAAAATTATTTTCTTTTCCTTTTCCTTTAATCTGACCTTTATAAAATACAACACCAAGCATCATGATTGCTACTTTACAAGAAACCTTTTTGACTTTTGTTCAATTGGGAACTTTTAAGTTCTCAGAGTGTCTCCTCCTTTTGTTGCTAGAGAATTTTCTATATCAATTCCTAAATATTAAGGTACACAAACTTATCATACAAAAAATGCAAGCTAAAATCTAAGCTGACATTCAAAATCAATTGGACAATTTTAAGCACTCCTTAAATGGTCCGATGACAATAGATGATTCTATCCAAGATATATGCGAATTTTCCAATCCTATTCCTGAACTACCCAAAGAAATTGATACTGAAATAAACATGGAAGACCCCTCTCTTATGTCTCAGATGAAAAACCTCCTCTCTCATATTGAGCAACTGCTAGCTAACCTTCTATCCCCTGTTCCTTCTCCTGATGTCCCATCCTGCCCTGTCCCTTCTCCCACCCCACAACCAACCCTAGCCCCAAGAAAACCTCATCCTCCTACCATAAAAGTTCCTACTTATACTACCTGAGACACCTCCTATGAAACTATGACCACTGACCAATTCCAATGAAGGCCTTTTCCCCTTAAGGGAAGTGCCCACAGTACTACAAACTGGGGAGGTGTTAAAGTAGGTGTTAAAAGTAAAACAACATAGGTCTTTCACACCCCAGGATATAAAAGAATTTGTTCCTAGTTCTTAAGATGAACCTATCCTGGTAACAAACAAGATGGCTGATCTTTCATTTTGATCCATCTTGTAAAGATGTTGGACAATTACTCCATGTGTTTTTAACAGAACATGAGAGGGATAAGATAATCTCTCAAATCAATAAAGCTTGAGGGCACAATGCAGTACACTGGCCACCTGTGGATCCTCACTGGAACTATAATGATAATGATGAATACATGGAACTACATTGAGCTAGGGAAACCATTCTAAGAGCAATGTGAGAATGCTCCAAAAGGCTCAATGCATGGACTAAATTTGAATGCCTTAAGCCAGTGATGGGCAACCTTTTGAGCTTGGTGTGTCAAAATGCACAAAAAAAACCGAGCATAACTTGGGTGGTGTGTCACTTTGAGAAAAAACCAATAATTTTGCTATATTTATAGTTTAAATAATAAAAACATATAATTATAATATATAACTATATTTAATAAACCAAAATAGATAAATTAATATAAGTAGAATTGTGCACAGAGTGTCTACACTACACTACAGCAAATGTTTCATCTTTGACATACAGCCCCATACTTCTTTATGTGGCCACATGTCATCAAAAATGGCTATGCGTGTCAGTGCTGACACACATGTCATAGGTTTGTCATCACTGCTTTAAACAATCCAATGATGAGACACTCTCCCAATTTATGGATAGGCTTATTGAGCTGGGAGGTTGGTACCTAAACCTTGATATTTCTGTAGAAAGAGACATTAGACATATAAAATGACACTTTGTCAACAATTGTTGCAAAGTAGTCCAAGATTATTTTAAAACACATTGCCCCAAATGGCCTGAAATAGATATTGATGAGTTGAGGTGAACTGCTGCATGTGTCTTTAAAGGAAAACAATCTTCCACCTATAAGTCAATACACAGAAGTTAAGGGTTTAAAACAAAAATTTTAAAAATTTAAAAAATAAATATTGCATGTACCTTATTTAAATTATGTTTAAAATGATCCATTGGAGAGACTGGTCTTCCAAAGGATCCACAGTGGGGAATGTGCAGGTGGAAAATTTGCCACACCTGAGCTACATTTTCCCAGCATCCTTTTACGTATGCCCTCATTTGATGTATAGAGGATGGGGAGATAAATTTGGCTGAGACCCATGCTATGGGGATTTTTTTGGAGAGCTTGAGCTTTGCCTTGATTAAAGTGTGGCAGGTGTGTGTCTCTGGCTCTGTGCTCTGCTCACTTAACTGAAGGAATCCCTTTCCCTCTCATTTTTGTTATTAAATCCTTTAATTTAAAATTATCTGGAGTATTTCATTCATTTTAATTCCTACAAGGGTCCAATTGTCCCTCTAGGGCATCATTAACATTCATCTTTTAGTCCCTAGTTATTCATTTACATAAGATTCCCAAAATAATTTAATAGATAAAAAATGACTGAACTGAAACTTAACCCCATAAGTCAAGGAGAGAAAGAGCATTTCTGCAGAAAGTATCAGTCCAAAGCAAAGGCAAGCCTCTATTATAATGCCTGGAGGTTGACAATCAACTGAGAATCAGAAAGCAAACCTTCTGATTCTCAGTTAAGTTCATCAAAAAGAGCTTGGAAAGGGGCAGCTGGGTAGCTCAGTGGATTGAGAGCCAGGCCTAGAGACGGGAGGTCCTAGGTTCAAATCCGGCCTCAGACACTTCCCAGCTGTGTGACCCTGGGCAAGTCACTTGACCCCCATTGCCTACCCTTACCACTCTTCCACCTATAAGTCAATACACAGAAGTTAAGGGTTTAACATAAAAAAAAAAAAAAAAAAAAGAAAAGAGCTTGGAAATTGATAAATGGGCAAGAGACATGAATAGGCAATTTTCCGGTAAAGAAATCAAAAGAATCAATAAGCACATGAGAAAGTGTTCCAAATCTCTAATAATTAGAGAAATGCAAATCAAAACAACTCTGAGGTATCACCTCACACCTAGCAGATTGGCTAAAATGAAAGAAGGGGAGAGTAATGAATGTTGGAGGGGATGTGGCAAAATTGGGACATT
>NC_058133.1:233798930-233925952 GCF_016433145.1 Gracilinanus agilis | reverse complement strand
GAGGGTATGTCCTTCAATTGGGGAATGGCTGAACAAACTGTGGTATATGCGGGTGATGGAATACTATTGCGCTAAAAGGAATAATAAACTGGAGGAGTTCCAAGCGAACTGGAGAGACCTCCAGGAAGTGATGCAGAGCGAAAGGAGCAGAGCCAGAAGAACATTGTACACAGAGACTGATATACTGTGGTAAAATCGAATGTAATGGGCCTCTGTACTAGCAACAATGCAATGACCCAGGACAGCTCTGAGGGATTTATGGTAAAGAATGCTACCCACATTCAGAGGAAAAACTGCAGGAGAGGAAACATATAAGAAAAGCAACTGCTTGAACGCATGGGTCGGGGTGGACATGATTAGGGATGTGGACTCAAAACTACCACACCAATGCAACCACCAACAATTTGGAAATAGGTCTTGATCAAGGACACATGACAAAACCAGTGGAAATGTGCATCGGCCATGGGTGGGGGGAGTGCGGGGGGTGAAGGGGAAAGTAGGAGCATGAATCATGTAACCATGTTAAAAATGATTATTAATAAATGTTTAAATTTAAAAAAAAAAAAAGAGCTTGGAAGCATTCTAGTTGAAAAGAAAGCAGCACCCACCCCTCCCCAGCCCACTCAGTAGCTGATGATGGAAAAGAGACTGTGGCTTCCCACTGAAGAGCAAGCTTAGAGATCAAACCAAAAAGCAGAGATACCTCACCCTGAGAATAGGGCAGTGGCTGCATCACCTGCCCAGTGGAATTTAGCTCCATACTGCCCCACTTCAGGTCACTATAGCTGCCCACTTGAGTGGCTGATCCTCCAGCAGAAATACTGTGCTTTGCAAAGAACCAGTTCAGTGAATAGAGTCCAGCTGAGCAAAGGAGAAATTTTTAAGAAACTTCATGAAAACTCTCTGGAGTGAGGATGTGTAGTCCTAGAGTGGTAGGTTGCCTTGGCCATGTGTACCCCCTACACATTGTATTTTAAGGTAGTGCCCATTCTTTCCCCCTCTCTTGATTCTGGATTCTGTGTGATCCTGTGTTTGTGATAGAATGTGACCCCGAGGTCTGGAAGAAATATTTTCTAACTGCCCTCCTTGGTATAAACCATTTGAGCATTTACTAAAAATCTGATTAAGGGGAAGCAAATTGATGGGGTCTTGTGAGCTAGCTTTTAGGAGAAGAACCACCCACATAGTGTTGTGAGGAAGATTATTTAGTAATTAATCAAGTATTAAGGTTGGACCTAGAAGGAAGGGCTGGGGAATTCCAAGATGGAATGAAGGAGCAAGGAGTGGCTTGTGCTCTGAGAGACACTCCATTAGTGGTTGGCACAAACTGTTGCTATCCCTGGGAGGTCTCAGACCTGCATCCCAATTCCCTGGGATCCTGAGTGGTGGTAGCATCTAGCAAGTAGACAAGAATTACAGAGCAGCACCAAGTGGAGGAGGAGTTTGGGATCTTGTCGACAGCATCTCAAGCACACTCTCTCTACTTGGATACTTTGGACCACCTTGGCTTTTGGCATCCTGTGATCATCTGTGGATTACTGTGAGAACCTTCAAAGCCACCTTCAGCCCCTTTAGCTGTGCTGGTCAAACCTGGCTGAAACCAGGTTTGAAGCAGCCTTCCCATTTTTGCTTCTTTGAACCCTGCCTGGCCTAGGTCAATTAGAGTTAGTATAGACAAGTCCTCCCCTTGCCCCTGTGTTTTGCCCTTTATGGTATTAAGTGTAGAATCCCCTATCCCACCTTTATAAGTAAATCATAATTAAAACTGTTAAAAAACCCTTTACCTTGCCTGCTGGTTTCAAAGACTCTGGCCAGTTGGCCAACAGCCATTCTTGACAGTTAACAGCAGCTTAGCTGTGTACTCTGGTTGGTTCTGTCTCTCCTTCAACCCAGTGTGTGTGCCCACAAACCATTAGGACACATTTATATCCCTGGTGCCCCATCTTTTTTACAGTTTGTCACTCCCAGATGGGTGGGTGAGAGAGACAGACAGGAAGAGTACTCTTGGGCTGTTAGAAACACACAGGAAGCTGAGGGGATCCAGACATTCTGAGAGGGAGCTCAGCTGTTGGGTGTGAGCTGAAAATTTTCAACCAGTGGTGAGCTGCTCAGAGCTGCTCAGCCCCCACCTCAGGTCATTCATAAAATCTCTGTGGGTAGGCAAAATACTATTAGACCTGGAGTAGCCCCAGAGAAAGGGATCTGAATCATTTTTTTGTGTGTTTTATTTTCTGTTGTTGTGTTTAATTGTACTTGTATTTAATTGATTGTAATTGTACTTGTGATTGTTTGATTGTTATTAGTCAGGAATTGTGGCTAATAATAACACTGATTTTGTGTATGGTTGGTTGGTTTGGGCAATGATGGGAATGATGTTATTTGAAGATTGGATTGATTATGTCCTTTTGACAGTATGGCAAGCAGTTTTGGCTATCCCTTACCTGTGGTTCAAAATCATACCCAGGTATTTTAGGGGGATGATGGATGTTGAAATAGCAAAACCTATTTTAACCATTACCATCCAGGATTTGTTATCTCATATGCCAATTCTGATCCTTACTGGTTATTTTGTGTATAATTTAAGGTGGATGTTCTTCCATATTATGTATTGTGTTAAGATCATAGTGACCTGGTGTTTGAGGGATTCTGAAACTAAGCAGATGTTAAGATTATTACAGATAAAACTAAATAATTTGGAATTGTATATACAAAATGGTAGTGTTTCTGGTCAACCTCTTGGTCCTCCCAATACTGGCAACATGGCTGAATTTTCAAACATAGGTATTGCTGACAAAAGTGTTACATCTAAGGCTGAGTTGGAACACAGAGCACAGAGCAAGGGTGAAAAACCTATTAATCTTTTTCCCCTTCGTGATCTTCCGAGCATATGTGATGATGGCATTTTCCATGTAAAGCAACATATGAGGTTTAGATCTGAAGATGTGGAAAATTTGAAGAGAAAGATATCAAATTTCCATGATGATTCTGGGAAATTTGTTAAGATTTTTAAGGCATTTATAAAAGCCCATGATCCAGACTTTGAAGATTGCTGGTATGTGTTGGGTGAGATCTTGTCACATCACGATAGGGCCAAATTTGTTGAAGAAACCAGGAACACAGAGGGGATGACACCATGGCCAGTAGCCTGGGAGGAACTGGACCTCAATTCAGTTCCCATATACCGAATGTTAAAACAAGCAAGAAAGTCACTTATAAAAATCATGGAGAAAAATGCACGTCATCCAAATTCATGGTCTAAATTTGAGAAAATCAGGCAGACAGCCCAAGAGACCCCAGCAACATTTCTGGATAGGATAATTGAGGCAGCCGAGATGTAGTTACATATGAACATATTGGAGGATACCACCGTGGACCATGTAAAAAGAATTTTTGTTAGGAATTCTGTTCCCCAGATAAAGAAGTTCTTTACAGATAATTATCCTGATTGGGAACATTTGAGCCTGGATGAGTTAAAACAAAAAGCCACATATGTGTTTGCACAGGAGAAAGACAGGGAAAGTGATGAAAAGGATACCATAATTGAAAGCCTTAGGAAGCAGTTAAGGGAGGCAAATTCTAGAGCCAATGAGAAGGAGATAAATGAAATTTAGGCAGTGGCAGCATTAAGGGCAGCAGAGAAGAATAATAATAACAATACTTATAACACCAGTGGTAATGCAAACACGAGGAATCAGAGGCAGCAATCTTGCTATGTTTGTGGCCGGATTGGACATTTTGCAAGGGAGTGTAGATACAGAAAGAGATCATATGGGCAGAGATACAACAATAATAACAATGGATTTAATCGGTTTAATAATAATTATGGATACAGGGGAAATAACTGGAATAATGGTTTTAATTATGGAAATGGCCAGCAAAATGTGTTCCAATGCCAGAATGCATGATGTCAAGGTGCTCAAGCTCCTAATTTGGCAACGATGCAGGCTTATATACGAACAGGAGAATGCCCAAAGTTTAGCCATGTTGTACAGGGGAATGTTAATAATGGTAACATGAATGGAGGGACAGCTTCATTACAAAGGTGTGCCCAAAGTTAAGGAGTGATTGATCAAGGTAATGGGACTAAAGTGATTGTTGATGAAATTGTATGTGTTAAAGATAATGATAATGTAATTGTGAATAATGGAAATGGTGCACTTGGTGTTAATATTGATTTGATTGGTGATAATAAGAATTTAATTAATAATGGTAGTGAGTTGATCAGTGTTAATTTCAATGGAATCAATGATAGTTTAATCAATGTGAATGATAATCTGATGAGAATTAATGATAATTTGAATGGTGTAAATGTTAAATTGTCTGAATTAACTACTGGTAATGGTGTAAAGAGTACTTAAACCAATGTTAATGGTAATTTACCCACTGGTAGTAGTAATTTAACTAGTGTTGGTAATAATTTGATTAAAATTGATGATGGTTTATATGGTGTTGATAATAATTTGATTAGTGTTGTAAATAATTGTGACAAAAAGAGAAATAGTGTTGTAAATGGTGTCAGAAGTTTTAGTAAGTGTGGAATTAAGAAGAATAATAGAAATTATAATTTGATTAAGGATAATTTGATTGTAAATAAGAACAATGATACCAGAATAGAGGTGAAAAGGACCAATGGTTTAAAATCCTGGGAAAATTCTGTAATTCAAGATGATGTTAACTTGGATGGAAAGGAAATAGCTGAGCTTTGTTCTGATGTTACTGTTTTAGCTCCTGTGTTGGAAACTTTCCAACCTCCCAATAGTACTGAACCATACGTGTCTGTGACTATTGGAGATCAGATTTACAACCTTCTTGTTGATACCAGTGTGAGTAAATCAGTTTTGCAAAGCTTTCCTGAGAATTGTAGAACTGTTGGAACAATGGATGTTGTTGGTGCTACAGGTATGACTCAGAAAGTAGCTAAATTGCAACCAAAAATGGTGATACTAGGACCCCTTTCGGTGGAACATGCATTTTTGTGTGTTCCAGAGTGTCCAATGAATCTTTTGGGAAGGGATTTGTTGTGTAAATTAAGGGCTACTATCCAATGTACTGAATCTGGTGATATTTCTTTGCATCTCCCAGAGGAATCTTTGAAGGTCTTTCCATTGCTTTTCTTAGATTCCAGCGGTACAGAGGATGACTTAGGTACTATCTATCCAATTGACCTGAGGATATACCTAAGGATTTGTGGTCAAGATCATCTATAGATGTTGGGTTGTTAAAATCAGCTACTCCAGTCAGGGTGAGGACAAAGGAAGGACCAGTTCCTTGTGTGCCTCAATATCCCTTGACTAAGGAGGCAATAGATGGTATTCATCCAATTATCAAGTCCCTAATCCAACAAGGGATAATAATACCATGCTTTTCTAAGTACAATACGCCAATTTTGCCTATAAAGAAGCCAAAACCAGATGAAAATGGCCAGCCTGTTTACTGATTTATTCAAGATCTAAGAGCGGTAAATGATTATGTCATCAAGACACATCCAGTTGTTCCAAGTCCAGCTGCTATAATTTCTTCCATTCCAAGTCAGGCTAGATATTTCACCATGGTAGATTTATGTTCTGCGTTTTTCTTGATACCAATTCACGAGGATTCTCAAAAGATCTTTGCTTTCACTTGGGAAAAGACCCATGGATGTGGACTCGTCTCCCACAAGGGTATACCGACTCACCTTCCCAGTTCTCTCAAATTCTAAATCGAGATCTAAAAACTATTAAATTTAAGGAGAGTAAATTGGTGCATTTTGTGGATGATATTCTTCTGGCATCCCCAAATGCAAAGGTGTGTCTTAGGGATAGCAAGATTCTTTTGATTGAATTGCATAAATGAGGACATAAAATTTCAAAAGTGAAATTACAATTCATTTTGCCCAGGGTACAATATCTCGGATTCGTGTTGTCAGAGGGTTCCAGAAGTATTACACAAAAGAGGATAGCTGACATACAGAAATTGAGTGCACCTAAAACTAAAAAACAACTTAGAGCTATTCTTGGAACTACTGGTTTCTGTAGACAATGGATTCCTGGATATAGTGGGATCACTAAATGTTTAACAGATCTGACCAGGAATACAGAACCAGAACCTCTGAAACTAAAGCCTGAACATCGATTAGCCTTGGACAAGCTGAAAGAAGCCATTCTATCTGCACCTGCATTAGGAATCCCAGACTATGAGAAACCTTTTCAGCTGTTTGTCAATGAAACAAAGGGTATAGCTTCTGGTGTGTTGACAAAGACTCTTGGACAAAGTTATCGTCCAATTGGGTATTACATCTGTCAATTAGATCCAATAGCTGCCTTGTCTAAGGGGGGTAGCAGCAGCAGCTGTTTTAGTCCAGAAGTCAGCTGATCTAGTTTTGGGATGTCCTTTAACGGTCTATTGTTCATATCAGATAGAAGCACTAATGAGGAAGTTTCGTACTCAAGCATATTCAGACCAACGAATAGGTAAGTATGAAATTATTCTCTTAGGTAGTGAGAACATCCATTTGAAGAGATGTAGCATACTTAATCCAGCTACTCTTCTTCCGGATTTGCCAAAGAATGGTGAGCCATTGCATGAATGTATTGAGGTAGTAGATCTTGTGGATATGCCTAGGATGGATTTAAAAGACACTCCACTCAAAAATCCAGACTGGGTGTTATTCATGGATGGATCATCATATTTATGTAATGGAATCAGATGTACTGGTGCTGCAGTTGTCACAGAATTTGAGACACTGTGGTATGGCTCATTACCTAGTAATCTTAGTGCTCAGGGTGCAGAATTGGTGGCATTGAGGGTAGAAATTCGTGGTATCATTGTTCTCATGTTAAATTAGCACATGGAATAGATAATGAAAATGTAGAGATTTTAATAGTGAAGAAGAAGAAGAGATTGTGTAATTTGAGATCTTCAGTCAATTAGAGTCTGCAGTCAGAAAATTCAGTAAGGAGAGGATCATTCCAGCGGGAGAGGAAGTTTGGATGAAAGAGGATATGGATAAAGAGGATTCAGGATTCAGGATTTATGGACTGCTGAACTTATGAATTGAATTGATAAAAACTTCATTTTCAAGGATTTTCTTAAAGAGAGGATTAATCGTGGACAATTTGGATTGAATGGTTTGGAAGTATTTTGGGTAATGTAAATAGTTTCACTACATACTCATATGCATCCAGCATTGCATATAAAACTATCAAGAGCTTTGATGGAGAAGAGGAGAAGAAGAGGAAAACCAGAGAGGAGAGAAGATTTCCTTGAGGCATGGAACATCATAAGCAGAAAGGAGATCTGCAGGAGATCTGGAGTTTTGGTAGGTATCATGCCTCCATCAGTAACATGTTGCAACACAATATAGCAAAGAAACAACATAACAAATCATATACATACAACACAAACATGTCAGGATATGTTGTGTTCCTTGTGGAATGAAACAATGTATAAATACTAACAAAATTAGAATTAGCTATAGGATAAGTAAGTACTAACAAGAGATAGTTACTAACAAAGATTAGCTAGTTATTTAGGTAGATATAGCTAGACTAATATACTAATATCATAGGGATAGTTTAGAATAATTAAGTGAAATAGATATAGCATTAGATAAGGTTAGAGGATAAGGGACTAATGTACATTACAGTGCAGATACAACAAACATATCAAAATTGCATTACATGAAGAACATATAACATATTATAGATCACATATCACAAATAATGTAAACAGTTGTGTAAATAGTATGTGTATATTGTAAATTGTATTATAGTGTAAGTATTGTATATATGTAAAGGGTGTACATATATATATTTGATATGTACATATTATGTATAAATACATGTATATATGTATATCATGCATGTATATATTGTATGAATGTATCATGTGTATATATGTGTATAAATGTAAATTCTGTGAATACTTTGATATAATTGAGTTGCAAACATTCAAATGTAATTTGCATAAAGGAGTTTGAAGTTTTGTTTTAATTTTGATGTAAAGACTTATGCAATGTTGTGCTAAAATGTATTTTCCAAAATGGTTTGCATTTACTAGTTGGTAGGATATTTCTGTATTAGAATAGGAGTTATGTTTGATGTTTGTTTTGACTTTTGTGTTGATATTTCATATTTGTTGATTTTGTTGGAAATTTTGCATTGTTACTTGTTTTATGCTTTGAACTATGTAACTGCTCAATGTATTTATTCTTTTACCTTTCCTTGTTGAAATCCCTAGTGTAGGGTAGAGTAGGATAGTGTTAATTGAATAGAGTTAGTGTAGGTTGTTTGTTATTTTGGGTTAGAATTTTAGTTTAGTTTATAGTGCACAAATACCAAAATTTTGTTAATTTTGGCTTTGTGCAAAGGGGGGAACTGTTGTGAGGAAGATTATTTAGTAATTAATTAAGTATTAAGGTTGGACCTAACAGGAAGGGCTGGGGAATTCCAAGATGGAATGAAGGAGCAGGAAGTGGCTTGTGCTCTGAGAGAGACTCCATTGGTGGTTGGCACAAACTGTTGCTAGCCCTGGGAGGTCTCAGACCTGCATCCCAATTCCCTGGGATCCTGAGTGGTGGTAGCATCTAGCAAGTAGACAAGAATTACAGAGCAGCACCAAGTGGAGGAGGAGTTTGGGATCTTGTCGACAGCATCTCAAGCACACTCTCTCTACTTGGATACCTTGGACCACCTTGGCTTTTGGCATCCTGTGATCATCTGTGGATTACTGTGAGAACCTTCAAAGCCACCTTCAGCCCCTTTAGCTGTGCTGGTCAAACCTGGCTGAAACCAGGTTTGAAGCAGCCTTCCCAGAGACTCCATTTTTGCTTCTTTGAACCCTGCCTGGCCTAGGTCAATTAGAGTTAGTATAGACAAGTCCTCCCCTTGCCCCTGTGTTTTGCCCTTTATGGTATTAAGTGTAGAATCCCCTATCTCACCTTTATAAGTAAATCATAATTAAAACTGTTAAAAAACCCTTTATCTTGCCTGCTGGTTTCAAAGACTCTGGCCTAGTGGTGAGCTGGGTGACAGTTGGCCAAACAGCCATTCTTGACAGTTAACAGCAGCTTAGCTGTGTACTCTGGTCTCCCTATCCTGGTTGGTTCTGTCTCTCCTTCAGCCCAGTGTGTGTACCCACAAACCATTAGGACACATTTATATCCATGGTGCCCCATCTTTTTTACAATAGTAACCCCTAGACTCCTTGAAGTAGTAACAGCCATCCCATGAGGACCCAATCTGCCAGTGGTAGTATGAGTTGGGTTAGTGAGTCCTAAGTGTAGTGTTATAGATAGTCTTTACATGTTAATTAGAGAAGTACAAAACAAAGAAAGATAACCTTAGACATTATCATTAATAATAGCAATTCCAATTTTTTAAATAAAATCCTGACAAAACTTCTATATTACTATATCCAAAAAAAATTCACTGGAGTCAAATTGGAATTATATCAAATATATAAAGAAATTTCAACATCAAGAAACCAACTAAACAAGCAATCAACAGGGACAGTGATTCAATGCATAGAGTGGTTCAGTCCTGGAGACAGGAGGTCTTGGTTGTAAGAATCAAGCAGGCTTCAGACTGATGCAAACTGTAGGCTCATAGCCTTTAGTGGGGGATGGGTACAGGAGAGACTGTAACAGTTGAGGGTTCTCTCTTAAGATGACACAGAGCCAGCTTGTTCTTACTTGAGGGAGAGGGCCAGTGGCTTTTCCTAAGAGGAATGGATTAATTCTCTCCCAACTTGATGGTTTAGTTGAAAGAGTATTCCCACAAGAGATGATGTTTCTGGATAATGGGTGAGGTCCACAATCAAGGAATTATTGATCAAATCAGGAAAAACCCACACAGCTGACTCCCCAGCCAACTGCCAATCCTGATGGAATATGGAGAATCTCTCAGGGTAAGTCAATTGATTATGGCCCTCTTAACCGAAGGATTCAAACACTATCTGTATTATAGATATAACTCTTTTAATAACAAGGTGAATCAAATGGCGAAGGAGGAGATTGAAAGGAAAGAGGGATAAGAAGGACTCTATAGCTAATTAGTTGAGCTTTGGGGCTGGCTTTACCCTGGCTGGGCAAAAGTCACCCCACACACACACACCCCTTCACAGTTCTTCTTTCCCCTTTCTTATCTATAGTTCTAATATCTAACTAATAAAGTAAATGAGTAAGCTTTAGATGGATTATTGCTATAGTTGATTGAAGGTCTGCAGAGATGATAGTTTGTCTCAACTAACTACCTACAAGATCTTTCAGCAGCTATAGTAGTCTGTTTCAATGAAGATCAGTCTGGAATAGATGTCATATAAGGTTTAAGGGTAAAAGCATAAGGATCTGCTGGTAGGAGGTATTGCTAGGCCTAGGAGTGATTAGTTCACATCACCCTCCTCCCTATTGCCCCCAAAACCCAGTGAGTCCTCTGCTTATGGGGTTCCCCCTTATATACCTTGGTTCCAACTGTCCTCAACTGCCCTTGGCTTCTTGGGGTTCTGAGGAATGCACCCCACTTGGATTAATAGCTTACATGGTTCAAATTTGGCCTCAAATAATTCATTTACCCCAAAATTGCCTAGCTCTTACCATCGTATCAATTCTAAGACAAAAGGTAAAGGTGGTTTTTTTTAATGAAGTGAACAGAACCAGGAAAACAACAAATGCAAATATTACAACAGTGTTAATGGAAAGAACAAGAAAACAACTGAAACTGAATGCTGAATGACCTATACAGAGATTTGAGAATGTGCTTCCCTTTGCAGAGGTGGAAGACTATGAATATGGTTCCTTGGTTAAGGTATTGATTAGTTTTCCCTAACAGTTTGTTTTCCAACAAAAGTGATGTAAAAATAAATGATATATAGGAAATTATTTTTTAATTTTTAAATTTAAAAAATCCCTTACTTTCCATCTTAGAATCAATATTAAGTATGAATTCCAAGGCAAAAGAGTGGTAAGGATTATGCATTGGGAGTTAAGTGACTTGTCCAGGGTCACACAGCTAGGAAGTGTCTGAGGCCAGATCTGACCTGGCGCTCTCAATCCATTGAACCACCTACCTGCCCCTCATAAACAAATAAATAAATATTTTAAAAGAAATTAAGTCTAATTATTATAAAATTTCCCCACCTCTGAGCTAGACAGACTCAATAAAATTATAATAAACATCCGCTTGCCTCATGTAATCCAATCACTTACCATGACGATCATATCCCAGAGCTCTTTCAACAGGCGTACCTCCTTGTGACAGGCTTTAAGTTGTTTATAATCTGGGACTGAGACTTCAAACAAACCAGCTGACTTGGAAAGTTGCTCCATCTGGCTTTCCATAGCTGCAATGCTTTTTTGTTGCTAGAAATAAAAAAAGAATGTTAAGACGACGTTTAAAGGTTTCATAGCTTTCTGAATCCATTTTAGATCAAAGATCAATACTTCACAAATTAATTTGGCTTTGGAGGACTTGGGAGGCTTGAAGTTATAAGAAAGTCCCAGAATAAATAGGATTTTGGGAAAATTTGGAATAAAATAAAGAGAATTAAGGCTACTTCACAATGAAAATATTGTCATATGGTATTTTGATACACAATTTCAAATTTGATATTTTAGAGGTAGAAATTTAGCCAGTATTACATTTTCCCCCCATGGAATTCCTTTCCATATGACAGGGTTCTACAGAATATAATTTTTTGCTGTCTTATTTCCCACATGAAATACTGCTTCTCTTTTTTCTTCTCATGATATTCTAAATTCTTTCCCCAAATAATTCAGACTGATGATAATTTCCACTCTCTTTTAGAACCTCCATTTAAGCTGGCAAAAGCAGAGATTGGAGGGGAAATTTAGATCCATTAATTTGCCTATTTATTCCTGGCTTGGATTAAATAAACAAAATAGGCAAAAAGCAATGCTTGAAATGGCCAAAAGAAATGTTTGAATTACCAAAGGGATTTTGGCTATACATCTTGGCTATCCTTTCTCACTTAACCACATCTCCTTCTTTTTAGTGCCAACTGGGTTACATTTCACTGCCAAAATTTCTCATTGTGGAAGGTAAATAGTAGCAAAAAGCATTGTCTCAATCTACTCCCATTCCATCAGCCTGAAGGTTATAAATTAATGTCCCTTGAGAGAAATAAACATTCCTGGCATAGACAAATTTTGAGCAAACTGTAAGCAAAGTGTATTACTGTCCATGCTAATAGGACCTAAATGTTAATAGTGTGTCCCTGACTTTGGAGGTAAAAAGAGTCAGATCATTTATGGAATCTAATGAGGGTCCTGATCAGTTCCAGAAAAATTTGAGAGAAGGGGGATACCCCAAAAATCCCTTTTCCCCTTCCATAATTCTCTGACCAGAGAGTTCAGATCAGGTCCTCTAGGAATTAAATCTGAATCAGGAGTTATGAAAGGCCCATCCCAATTTAAACACAAATACCCATCAATATGACTTTCATGCAATCCAGTGATGCCAGTGGAATTTCAGGAATTTCACTCATACCCCCAGTGTATTTGTAGGATTTGGAATTGGAAGGGATCCTTAGAGTTTATGTTGTTCTTAACCTTTTTTATGCCAAAGATTCCCCGACTCCTAGATGCACTTTGGAGGTGTGATAATGTCTGTAGACATTTCTTCAGAATAAAATTTAAATCTATGTTCATAATTGAAGGAAATGATATATTTCAGTTAAAATATTATATCCAAGTTCATGTATGCTGCTATATAGTCTTTCCACAGAACCCCAGGTTAAGAATCTTTGATTCTGATCAAACCTCAAATCCAATTCACAGAAAAGGAAACTGAGGCCTAAGGAGGTCAAATGACTTGTGAATGGTCACTTAGCTGCTAATTTTTTTCTTTTCTTTTCTTTTTCTTTTTAAATATTTTTCCATGTTTACATGATTCATTTTCTTTCCCTCCACTCTTCCCTACTCTATCCCAGAGCCAACAAACAATTCCACTGGGTTATACAAATGTTATCACTTGATACCTATTTCCATATCATTCATTTTGCTATAGAGTGATTTTTTTTAAAGCCTAAACCCCAAATCACATATCCATATATACATGTGATAAGTGATATCATATATTTTTCTTTTGCATTTTTATTCCCATAGTTCTTTCTTTCAAGGTGGATAGCATTCTTTTACATAAGTACTTCAGGAGTTGGCTTGTTGAAATTGTAGTAAAGTTGGATTGTTCCACAATGTTTTATTTTCTGTGTATAATGTTTTTCTTATTCTGCTCATTTCACTCTGCATCAGTGCACTGAGGTTCTCTCAGTTCATATGGAAAGCTTCCAGATTCATTAATCTTTACAGCACAATAGTATTATATCACCATCAGACACCACAATTTGTTTAGCCATTCCTCAATCAAGGGACACCCTCTCATTTTCCAATTTTTTTGCCACCACAAAGAGTGTAGCTATGAATATCTTTGTATAAATATTTTTCCTAATTATCTTTTTGGGGTACAAACCCAGAAGTGGTATTGCTGGATCAAAGGGTATGCATTCTTTTAAATCCCTTTGCACATAATTCCAAATTGCCCTCCAGAATGGCTGGATTAATTCACAACTCTACCAGCAATGCATTAGTATCCTGATTTTGCCACATCCCTTCCAACATTTATTATTTTCCTTTACTGTCATATTGGCCAATCTGCTAAGTGTGAGGTGGTACCTCAGCATTGTTTTCATTTGCATTTCTCTAATTATGAGAGATTTAAAACACTTTTTCATGTGATTATTGATAGTTTTGATTTTTTTTTATCTGAAAACTGCCTAACCATGTCATTTGGCCATTTGTCAGTTGGGAAATGGCTTGATATTTTTGTACAATTGACTTAGCTCCTTATAAATTTGAGAGATTGGACCTTTGTTAGAGGTGTTTGTTATAACATTTTTTTCCCCAATTTGTTGCCTCCTTTCTAATTTTGGTTTCATTGGTTTTGTTTGTACAGAAACTTTTTAATTCAATATAATCAAATGATTCATTTTACATTTTGTAATGTTCTCTGTCTTCTGCTTGGTCTTAAATTACTTCCATTCCCATAGATCTAACAGGAATACTATTCTATGCTCACCTAATTTGTTTATGATTTTCCTCTTTATATTTAAGTCATTTACCCATTCTGAATTAATCTTGGTATAGGGTTTAAGATGTTGATCTAAAGCACTTAGCTACTAATTAGGAGAGCCAGGATTTGAATTCAGGTCCTCTAACTACAATTCCAGAGCTCATTATTTTCTTGGGAATGACACAGAAGGTTATGGGATGCTCTCAGAAGTTGGGAGAAGAGGGAAGAAAAAGGAAAGATTTCACTTAGTAGGTTTTCAAGCTAAGTCTATTTCCCAATTTATATATACCCTCATTAACACAGAAATAAATATTCTGGCTCTGAAGTCAGACAAATCTACCTTCACTTGTATAGTTACTAGAATTAAAGCATAAAAGAATGAAAAAAATAATTGTGTCACTTTTCACTGTCATAAGTCATTAGCCAAAGGACCACTACATCTTGACTTTGAATTAAATACCTTATTTAGGGATTTGTAGGGTGAAGGATCCGAAAAAGAAAAGGGGGCCTCTCTTCTGAATGCTTCCCTAAATTCATGCTGCTTCAGCTAGGAGGAAAGAGAAAATATAGACTTTAAATTTCAAACAAATGATAATATGAATTGGGCTGTTGACCAATACATATAATTTGTCATTCCAAATGGAGCAGGATTTGAGAGTTCTGTACTACTTACCAACACTACTCTTACTAAGATAAAGAAACCATAGTATAATCAAAATGCTGAAATTTAGTGGGACTGACAGACCTTAGATTCCAGCATCATAAAAAAACAAACACACACACACACATAACTGGGCTTAACACTTAGTTAATAAGGATAATTAGTTAAAATAGGAAGCTACAAGTGACAAGTGCTTCCACCTCCCTCTGTTTATGCCCAGCCAAACTCCCTACTATTCTTCTGTAATCTCTCTTCAGTTGAAGTTGCCCTGAGAACATTCTGTGATGGTATCTGCACCTGCATGCATTTTGTGAAACTTGCCCTGAGTATTTATAAAGGGCACTTATGGTTCAACTTAACAGGATCTCTCCTATGAGACAAACAGTAGTACCTCAAACTGTTGGCATTTTCTTCTAAGTATATTCACTTCATTGGCCTGCAGGGGAGCCACATTTTGTTTGACTTGAATAGCCATTTTCTTTGTATGGGTCCACTGCTCTGGTAGTTCCTAGAGGAAGTAATGAACAAGGACGATACCTTTAAGATCAGATGAGTTACTTCCCTCCCAACAGACAGGTTTTGTTTTTCTATATTTAATGATAGGAGGCATCTAGATGGCTCAGCGGAAAGTTCTGGGTTTAGAATCAGGAAGACCTTAGACATTTCCTAGCTGTGTGACTCTGGCATTTAAACTCTGATTGCCTGACAAAAGGATACATGGGAAAGGAAATGGCAAAACATTACAGGATCCTTGTCAAGAAAACCTTTTGGATTGCTATGGTCACTGGGGTCATGAAGAGTTGGACATGACTGCACAGCAACAGATCTAAAGATTGGCAGTTAAGTTGTGTAGTGGATAGAACACTGGGCTTGGAATCGGGAAGACTCCTCTTCCTGAGTTCAAATCTAGCCTCAGACACTTACTAGCTGTTCTAGGTAGTCACTTAGCCCTATTTGCCTCAATTTCCTCATCTGTACAATGAACTAAAGAAGGAATGGCAAACCACTCATATCTTTGCCAAGAAAATCCCAAAAGGAAAAAAAAAAGAAAAAAAAACCCAAAAGGGGTCAAGAATAGTCAAGAGACAACTGAAACTTAATGATTATATAAAAAACTCACAAGGAGACTTCCGGTTAAGATGGCGGCAGAGTAAGGCGCAGCACTGCTTGATCTCTCCTAACCGAAGCATACAGGACTCCTCAAGGGGACATAAAAATGAATCCAGATGAACGAAGGGACCACAATAGGGCGCAGCACTGAAGGTACCGTGGAATCAGGGCATTTCCACGTTATAAAGGGGTGAAACAGCTCTCACTAAAACACGAGAGGAAGAAGCCTCTCCCCCACACCCCCACACCACATACAGCCCAGAGGCCAGCGCACAAGAGGTAAAGCAGGTTTGGGGCACCCATTAAGTCACTAGCAGCTCCAGGGCTTGTTCCTGAGAGCAGCAAGACTTAGGACCCCAAGAGGCTAAAGAACACACACGGACTTTCCTGAGCATCTGTGCAGGTGAAAGCATTGCCCTAGGCACAGACTAGGATCTCGAGCCCAGGCTTGGACCTCGAGTGGGGACCCTGTGCAGACGGGAGCATGGCTGTGGAAGCAGCGCCCTGAGACTGCTGAAGGAGCCTCGGGCAGAGGGGCAGACCAGGGACAACCAGGAGGCTCTACCCCAAGAACAAAGAGACCTGAAACCTCGGGAGCTTAGAGAGCTCAGACAGACCCTGAGTGTGAGGTTAAAGCCCAGAAGGCGCTGGGCTAACAATGGCAAGCCAAAATCGGGAAGCTCAGGGGAGAAAGATCATCAGGAAGAAATCTGGAACACTCGACAACTTTTACACAGAGAAAATCCAGACAACAGAGGAGGACAAACAAGAAATCATATCCAAACCTTCCCAAAACAATGAAAACTGGTCACAAGCTATTTAAGAGTTCAAGTCTGAGATGTTGAGAAAGATGGAAAAGATCTGGCAAGAAAAGAACAGTTTAAAGGCAGAATTTCACAATTGGAAAGTAAGGCAAGTCAATTGAACATCAGAAATGACCAGATTGAAAAGGAAAACCAAAAGATTATAACCGAAAACCAGTCCCTAAAGGCTAGAATTGAGCAATTAGAAGCTAATGACCTCTCAAGACAACAAGAACAAATAAAACAAAGTCAAAAGACTGATAAAATAGAAGGAAACATGAAATATCTCAATGAGAGAGTGACAGACCAAGAAAACCAGTCTAAAAGAGACAATTTGAGAATCATTGGTCTTCCAGAAAAACCAGAAATTAATAGAAACTTGGACTCCATACTAAAAGAAATTATTCAACAAAATTGCCCTGAAGTTCTACAACAAGAGGGCAATATAGACATTGAAAGAATCCATAGATCACCCTTTACACTAGACCCAGAAAAGACAACCCCCAGGAATATAATAGCCAAATTCAAGAGCTACCAAATAAAAGAAAAAAATATTACAAGAAGCCAGAAAGAGACAATTCAAATATCAAGGAGCACCAATCAGGATCACACAGGATCTGGCAGCCTCCACGCTAAAAGACCGCAAGGCTTGGAATATGATATTCAGAAAGGCAAGAGAGCTGGGCCTTCAACCATGGATCAACTACCCATTGAAACTGACTATATACTTCCAGGGGAAAGTATGGGCATTCAACAAAATTGAAGATTTCCAAGTATTTGCACAGAAAAGACCAGGACTAAATGAAAAGTTTGATATCCAACCACAAAAATCAAGAGAAACAAGAAAAGGTAAATAAGAAACAGAGGGGAAAGAAAGAAAACTCATAATTTTTTAAATTTGACTCTTTAAGGGCTTCAATAAGATCTAATTATCTGTATTCCTATATGGAGAAATGCTATGTATAATTCTCTGTAATGAACTCTATTCACTATTATAGTATTCACTATTATAGCAATCAGAAGAATAATTCATAGGGAGAGGACAGAATAATAAATGGTCTAAGATGACATGGGGGGTGGGAAAGAGGGGGGTGAATAGTAGGGGACACCAAGAGAAACTTGAGTGAATAAGAAAAATAGGATATTCTATTACACACAAAGAGGGCATGGGAAGGGGAGGGGACAAATACTATAATAAGAAGGAGAGGAAGAGAGCATTAAGAGGTAATATTTAAACCTTACTCTCAGTGTAATCAATCCGGAGAGGGAAGAGTAGCTATATTATCCATTGAGATAAAAAACTCTATCTAACCCTACTGAGAAAGTCAGAAGGGATAAACCAAGGGGAGCAGGGGAATGGGGAGGTCAAAAAAGGGGATAAGAAGGAGGAGGGAATTCATTAGGCCTTTAAAAATAAAAAGAGGGGAATAACAAGGGAGGGGGTAGAAAGGGAAGTTAATCAAGGGAGGGGATAAGGGATACTGGCTCAAAGCAAACCACTGGTTTAAAAGAAAATAGAGTAAGAAGAAGGGGTGGGACTAGGGGAGGATACAAAAATGTCAGGAAATACATAACTGATAATTGTAACTCTGAATGTGAATGGGATGAACTTGCCCATAAAACAGAAGCAAATAGCAGAGTGGATTGGAAACCCAAATCCTACCATATGTTGTCTACAAGAAACACATATGAGGCGGGTGGACATACACAAGTTTAAGGTTAAGGGCTTGAGCAAAATCTTTTGGGCATCAAATGAGAAAAAGAAGGCAGGAGTGGCTATTATGATTTCTGACAAAGCCAAAGTAAAAATAGATATGATTTAAAAAGACAGGGAAGGTCATTACATCCTAATTAAAGGCAGTATAAACAATGAGGAAATAACACTGCTCAATATGTATGCACCAAGTGGTATAGCATCCAAATTCATAAAAGAGAAACTGGCAGAGCTCAAGAAGGAAATAGATAGTAAAAACATAATAGTGGGAGATCTAAATATTCCTCTTTCAGATCTAGATAAATCAAACCGAAAAATAAATAAGAAAGAGGTAAGAGAGGTGAATGAAGTCCTAGAAAAATTAGATTTAATTGATATGTGGAGAAAAATAAATAGGGACAAAAAGGAATACACCTTCTTTTCAGCTGCACATGGTATATTCACAAAGATTGACCATGTAATAGGGCATAGAAACATAGCAAACAAATGCAAAAGAGCAGATATAATAAATGTAACCTTTTCAGATCATAAGGCAATAAAAATAATAATTAGTAAGGACACCTGGACAGGCAAATCAAAAACCAATTGGAAATTAAACAATATGATTCTCCAAAGCCAATTAGTCAAAGAAGAAATCATAGAAACAATCAACAATTTCATTGAAGAGAATGACAATGATGAGACATCCTACCAAACTCTGTGGGATGCAGCCAAGGCAGTACTCGGGGAAATTTATATCCTTGAGTGCATATATTAACAAATTAAGGAGGGCAGATGAATTGGGCATGCAACTCAAAAAAATTAGAAAGCGAGCAAATTAAAAATCCCCAGATGAAAACTAAATTAGAAATACTAAAAATTAAGGGAGAAATTAATAAAATTGAAAGTAAAAGGACTATTGAATTAATAAATAAGACTAGAAGCTGGTATTTTGAAAATACAGATAAAATAGACAAAATACTGGTCAATCTAATAAAAAAAGGAAAGAAGAAAACCAAATTGACAGTATCAAAGATGAAAAGGGAGACCTCACCTCTAATGAAGGGGAAATTAAGGCAATCATTAAAAACCATTTCGCCCAATTATATGGCAACAAATATAACAATTTAGGAGATATGGACGAATATTTACAAAAATATAAATTGCCTAGATTAACAGCAGAAGAAATAGAATACCTAAATAATCCCATATCAGAAAAAGAAATTGAACAAGCCATCAAAGAACTCCCTAAGAAAAAATCACCAGGACCTGATGGATTCACAAGTGAATTCTATCAAACATTCAAAGAACAACTAATCCCAATACTATACAAATTATTTGATATTATAAGCAAAGAAGGAGTCCTACTAAATTCCTTTTATGACACAAACATGGTACTGATTCCAAAGCCAGGTAGACCAAAAACAGAGAAAGAAAACTATAGACCAATCTCCCTAATGAACATAGATGCAAAAATCTTAAATAGAATATTAGCAAAGAGACTCCAGCAAGTAATTAAGATGATCATCCACCATGATCAGGTGGGATTTATACCAGAATGCAAGGATGGTTCAACATTAGGAAAACTATCCTCATAATTGACCATATCAACAGTCTAACAAAGAAAAATCACATGATTATCTCAATAGATGCTGAAAAAGCCTTTGACAAAATACAGCATCCATTCCTATTGAAAACACTGAAAAGTATAGGAATAGAAGTACCTTTCCTAAAAATAATAAACAGTATATACCTAAAACCATCAACAAGCATTATATGCAATGGGGATAAATTAGAAGCCTTCCCAATAAGATCAGGAGTGAAACAAGGATGCCCATTATCACCTCTACTATTCAACATAGTACTAGAAACACTAGCAGTAGCAATTAGAGAAGAAAAAGAAATTGAAGGTATCAAAATAGGCAAGGAGGAGACTAAGCTATCACTCTTTGCAAATGATATGATGGTATACTTAAAAAATCCTAGAGAATCAACTAAGAAGCTGGTAGAAATAATCGACAACTTTAGCAAAGTTGCAGGATACAAAATAAATGCACATAAATCATCAGCATTTCTATATATTTCCAACACATTAGAGCAGCAAGAGGTAGAAAGAGAAACACCATTTAAAATCACCCTAGACAATATAAAATACTTGGGAATCTATCTACCAAAACAAACACAGCAATTATACGAAAATGATTACAAAACACTTTCCAAACAAATAAAACTGGATCTCAACAATTGGAAAGCCATTAATTGCTTATGGGTAGGACAAGCTAACATAATAAAAATGACCATTCTACCCAAATTAATTTACCTATTTAGCGCCATATCTATCAAATTACCAAAAAACTTCTTTACATGAATACATTGCTGTTGGAGTTGTGAACTGTTCCAATCATTCTGGCTGGCAATTTGGAACTATGCTCAAAGGGCTATAAAAGAATGCCTGCCCTTTGATCCAGCCATTCCATTGTTGGGTTTGTACCCTAAAGAGATCATAAAAAAAACAGACTTGTATGAAAATATTTATAGCTGTGCTTTTTGTGGTGGCAAAAAACTGGAAAAGGAGGGTATGTCCTTCAATTGGGGAATGGCTGAACAAATTGTGGTGTATGCTGGTGATGGAATACTATTGCGCTCAAAGGAATAATAAACTGGAGGAGTTCCAGATGAACTGGAAAGACCTCTAGGAACTGATGCAGAGTGAAAGGAGCAGAGCCAGAAGAACATTGTACACAGAGACCCATACACTCTGGTAAAATAGAATGTAATGGACTTCTGTACTAGCAGCAATAAAATGACCCAGGACAATTCTGAGGGGTTTATGGAAAAGAATGCTACAGGAGTGGAAACAGAAGAAAAACAACGGCTTGAACACATGGGTTGAGGCGGACATGATTGGGGATATAGACTCGAAACTACCATACCAATGCAACTACCAACAATTTGGAAATAGGTCTTGAACAAGGACACATGATAAAACCAGTGGAAATGTGCATCGGCCATGGGTGGGGGGAGAGCGGGGGGTGAAGGGGAAAGTAGGAGCATGAATCATGTAACCATGTTAAAAACGATTATTAATAAATGTTTAAAAAAACTCACAAAAGTTAGAATCATATTCTTCAAACACTATTTTCATCATCCTGAATCCCTCTTTGAGGTCTTATATGATCCATCTCATTCTGAATTCTGAGTCCCTTGAACAACTTTTTCTCTTTCTTATCAATCTTACCTCCCCTTTTAACCAATTCATAAATTCTATACATTGTGAAAATGTTTACCATCTGATACATATGAAAGAGGCATTCCTTCCATCTGTCATTTTAAAAAAAATCTTGGACTTAGTAATTATCAAGAAACCCAAATAAAGTCACGCTAATGATCATAAAATTATATTTCTAGGGGGTAGTTAGGGGGTTCAATACATTTGAGAACCAACCCCAGAGTTGGGAGGTTCTGGGTTCAAATGTGTCCTCAGACACTGCCTAGCTGTGTGACCCTGGGCAAGTCACTTAACTCCCACTGCCCGACCCTTACCTGCCTTGGAACCAATACATAGTATTGATTATAAGATGGAAGGTAAGGGTTTAAAAAAATTATATTTCTAAAACTTAGTGTTGCATGTTGTACACTTTAATGTACGATGTATGCATTCAGACCTGTCTTAATTGGATTTTTCTTGTACCTGACATGCAATTGTCATTTATGACTTTGCACAGCCTCTTGTACACTCCTCACCTATTCATTTTAAAAATTCCTAGCTTCCTTCCAAGCAATGCTTAGCTGCTATTTCTTTTATAACCAGCAGATAGTGGTATTGAACAAGGCAGATGGAGCTGTCAATGTGTTGGCAAGGTTGGGGGAGAACTCCCCTGTTTTTGTTCAATTGTTTCAGCTGTTTCGGATCCTTCATGACCCAATCTGGGCTTTTCTTGGCAAAGATACTGGAGTGATTTGACTCCCTTTAGCCTTCCTTTATAAAGGCATGGTTTTAACTCATCCATTATGCACTGTTTTCTTTTAAAATCTTAATAGCATTTCTGAAATCTCTGCTACTCCAGAGTCTGAGGCTGATGGATCATTTGATTTCAGAATTCTGGCATCCCAAGAGACATAGGCCAACAGGAGGAACTAATTTCTCAGGGCAGAAAATGAAGCAAGTCAAAGCTTCCATTCCAGTCAGCAGTGGTATCTGCCATGAGTGACTGCTGTACTTTCCAGCCTGGGCCAGATAGAGAGCCCAGTTTTACAAAGAGAGAGAGACAGAGACAATGAGACAGAGAGAGAGAGAGAGAGAGAGAGAGAGAGAGAGAGAGAGAGAGAGAGAGAGAGAGAGAGAGAGAGAGAGAGAGTAGCTGCCAAGGGTTTGAGAATGAAAGTAAAATTACCCATATTTTAATTTAAGTGTACCACTTAAACTGAAGGACATTTTATTAGCTCACCATATCAGGTGGAATCTGTCCCTTAATATTGCTCTTCTCCCTATAATGTACTATAATCTCAGTCAATTAAAACGCAGCTCAAACCTCCATCCTTTTTTTTTTACTGGCAAATCCAAATTAAGTTTTTGAAATCTCATTATTTGGAAATTGCTTCCCTTTCAAATTTGTCTTTCCTTCATTTCATTCAAGTAAGCAATTTTGACCCAGATTTAAATGGCCATCCTGATTTTAATACATTTTCACTTGCATACAGAGAAAACAACCATTTACTGAGATAGTTGTTTTCAAAGCAGCCACAGAGACAGGGAGGGGAAGGAAAAACAGCTTGACTGACTTCCCTTCCATTCAATTCTATGATAGAAAATGAGTAAAGCAAAGGAATAAATGGGTTTGGAAAACAGGAGATTGATTTTAGCATCCAGGAAAGCATGGTGGAGTTCTAGCAAGCTCCTGAATATTCTATCCTTGGTTCCCTGAACTTGCTCTTCTCTGAATCACTGTGACAGTCCTCTCAGCCCCCAGTATAACCTATGATGGCAAAAATCAGCATCTAGATCGACTGCAATGCTGCTCTGGCTCCAAATTGCACTATTTTTCCATTTGTTATTCTAGGTCAAAATCTGGGGTTCCCTTTCTTCCACCAACATCTCCACCCATTTATTGCTACCTTTCCAATACTGTAGCTGCCATTATCTAGTTCAAATGGGTGTACATGAGAAGCTTTCTTCCTCTTTTTTCCTTCTCAGTTTAGAGCCATTTGGGTAAAATCTGCATGACTCTAAGGCAAATACATTCATATTAGTCCTTGTTGTGTACACTCTACCCACACAACCAGAAGTTTGTCAGTCCTTGAAGGCAGGACAGAAACCATATCTTGAAATTCTTTTGTGAAGTGTGTAGTGCCTGTCACAACACTGGGTACATGGTACATGCTTAATTATTGGTTGTTTAATTATATGAATAGATTTATTATCCACTTATTCAAGCTGGTTAGCAGCCAAATATCTCACCTGTAACTTCATGTGTATTTCTTCTGGCATCTCTTCTCCATAGGTCTTTAGTAGTTCAATAGTTTGCTTCAGGGGTTCAAACATGTTGTCTGTTGCTACATGTCTCTCTTTGACCTTCATTAAGTGCCCCATGACTGCTACAAGACCATCATAATCACCTTCTTTTAGAGGCTTCTTTAAACCTTCTCTGGCTACTTTCATGAACTCTTCAAGATCAGCCAAGCTAAAATATAGTAATTTGTAAGATGCAATCAGTCATCATTGTGATTCATAATGTAACAAGTACAAAAGGAGAATTAAAATGGATGATGTTGATGGACTAAGTATCTAGACTGAATTAGAAAAACAGACAAATGGGCCCAAGTTAAATAGAAAGCTTAGGCACATATGATAGGAGTAAATATCTAAAAAGGCATCCATTTATTTTAATGGCATGTTCTTTGCAGGCAAGAAGTAGATTAAGGAGTGAAGTGAAAGCTTCAGATAAATATTGGCAAAAGGAAGTGATAGCCTCTGGCTGGAATGGCCAAATGAGTTGGATCTCTGGGTTCTTTGGTCTGAACTCTTCCAGTTGACTGAAGGCATGTTGTCTTTAGAGTAGGGTGAGTTCCCAAGACAACAGGACTAGATCATCAAGGCTCCTCCAAGACCAAGATCTAGTGTCCTTTTTTTACCTTAGAGCTTTTGGGCCACATCCTCTATCCCTCATCATATCACAGTGAGAGAATAGATGCCCCTTAAAAGGGAGCTTTTAGAATTTCTACCTTGGATTATCCTAGTGAGCAGGACTAATAAAAATTTGCCTTGCCTACTTTGGGGAACTTGTCCTCTAAGTTGTGAATAGAATAATAGAATATGATTCTAGCTTCTTGTTTGTCTCAGAGATTGTGGTCCTCATTTCACAGATAACAGAACTTTAAGAATGTTGATGTGATCTACTTACACTATATAGATACCTACCTCTTCAAGGTAGAATGGGATGCTAAGACATCTCAGTAGACTAATAAGTTTTTGGTTTTCATTTTTAAGACAGACATCTTTTATCCAATGAAGGTGAATTTAAATGAGGGATGTTGGAACTTCCTACCTATTAGTAACATGATCACTTAGATGCTGTTTAAACATGAGGCTCCACCGTTTAATGATATTAAGAAGGGCTTGTTTAAATGGACGGCAATCACTCTGCAACCAGCCATTAAAGACTTTGGTGTTATCAAACTTGGAGACTTCTTCATAAAGCTTCTCATAAGAATCAATCTGAAAAGCATAAATCAGTGTCACATTTAAAACTGTAAAATGAACTAGTCATTTTCTTAGAGAACATAGAGAAATAGAGTCTTTGGAATGTGGCTCCTATGTGGACCCAGTTCTATCTTGAATTGAGAGGTACAGGACTCATAGACATTCTGACAATGCATCATCCCAAGAGTCTAGGATGATTCTTAAAGTACCTATAGTACTCTAACAACTATGAAGTTATTTCCATTTGCCTTGGAATGTGTATGGTTTGCATAAGTTTTTTCCTTTCTAATTATATTGGGCTAATACTCAAAATTAATTTGTATTTCCTGAGCAAACCCTGTCTGATGGGAAAATGGCATAAAAATGTTTTGAGTTGCAGGAAGAAACCAGGATCACATCAGAAATTAGAATTCTAAAGATAACCTGCAAGTCGAATAATCCTTACGTAAAGGTGACTTAGAGTTATTTGGATATTTTCCTCCCCCATCTCACTCTCTAACCATTTCCATCATCAATAATAATTTTTTTAAACTGATCCCTTCTGTCTTAGAATCAATACTGTATATTGTTTCCAAGGCAGAAGAGCAATAAGAGCTAGGCAATTGGGGGTAAGTGACTTGCCCAGGGTCAAACAGCTAGGAAGTGGCTGAGGTCAGATTTAAATCCAGGACCTCCCAATCTCTAAGCTTGGCTCTCAACCCACTGAGTCATCTAACTGTCCTCCATCAATAAAAAATTTTCAAGTCTTTCCTGGAACCTCGATTTTTGTCAGTTTAATGTTTACCTGTTGCTGAAATTGTGGTAGAGTTGGGGGTATTTTGGGGAAGTTCTCTTCAGCTCGAGCCTCTAACTCTTCTGCTGTGAACATGCGTCCATAAGTCAAGAAGTACTGCATGAATTCACGGAGGTCATCAATCCATAAGTAAGAATATTTCTCAAAGGAATCTTGATACTCCTCAGCCTGTTTCATGGCGGTATAAACTTGACTTGTGACTTCTTCTCTCATTTCTGACAGCTCAGGACTATCTTCTAGGTCAGACTAAAAGGGAAAAGATTGGAAAATAAATAATGAAAATGGTGCCCACATTCATGGTTCAAATTAGCTTCCATCCCCATCCCACCTTCCTACACACACACACACACACACACACACACACACACACACATACACAGAGGAAATTTGCTTTAAATCAGTAAAATTACTACTGGCCTTAAAAAAATGGAAGTGAAAGGGTTTTTTTAGTTTAAATAGTCTTCAGAGAATAGACAGTATGGTGGGTCTTATTCTCTACCTGATGAAAGCGTAATGGGTATTTGAGTTCTTGGGTGTAGAAGAGAAAGGCCAGAATGGCTTTTACTGTAAGCTAGTTAGATCAGCCCCATTCACCTCAAGGAAGTGATTCAGCTAGACACAATTACAGTGACTGATAACTATCCATGAGAGTAGCCACTGTGACTTCTCTGTCTTATGCTAGGTTGGAACATTTCTGAGAAGCACTAGTTCCCTTTGTGGTGGTGTTATTCAGTACTGTCTAACTCTTTGTGACCCCATTTGGGATTTTCTTGGCAAAGATACTGGAATTGCTTGCCATTTCCTTCTCCAGCTCATTTTACAGATAAGGAACTGGGCAAAGAAGCATTATGTGACTCATCCAGCATTACACAGTTAGATAGTGTCTGAGGCCAGATTTGCAATTTCCTAAGTCACTAGATGACTACAGGGATCTGCTTCTATTTTGCATTTGACACAATACCACTTTCCTAGAACTCTAAGGAAGTAGTGGCCCAAGAGGGGTGACACCAAAGTCTTTCCCAGTATAACAGCTGAACTAAATAATTAATTAATAATTAATTCAAAGAAAAAGCTCACCTTGTAACTCAGTTTGCCTTTTGTCAGTCGTGGAATTAGTTTGGCAGTGTTGTATATGTCATCTATCAGACTCTCTATTAGTGCTAAGAAGCCATTTTCCACCCCAATTTCCAGAGATGGGTTGAATGTTAACACATCTTCAGCTAGCTCCATCCTCACTTCAAATAGAGGAGCAATGGTTTCCTGAGAACAGTTGATCCCCAGAGAGATTATTTTCTAAAACAGAGTGGGTCTATTTACCTCTAACTTTATACATCATTCCACTTACAGTAGCTTCTCAATGATCAGTAGGCAGATAATCTGTTTTGTGAATTATACATGACTTTTTTTAATTGTAAATTAATTTGACTTCACTAATAGAAATTCTCCTTCATTACTTTCCCCTACCACATAGTCTATGTGTATTCAGGTAAAGTAGACTGTCTCAGTTTCGGGTTAAGCAAAGTAATTCACAGACTATGTCTGCTATAAAAAAAATAATTGTATTTGCATTTGCAGTGAGATAGAAAAGAATTTTGTATTACTTGGGATTTTTTAGATGATTTGTGCTTTTTTCATAACAATACTTAGAATAAAGGCATTCATATAACATATATATCTAAAAACTGTTTTACGTGCATTATCTCATACAATTCTCACCACCATCCCATGAGGGAGTTTCTACAGAGCTAGTGATCCCCATTTTTTAAGAAACTGAATCTCAGAGTCATACAGCTAGTACATCTAAGATTTAAACTGAAGTCTTTCTGATTCTAAGTCCAGTACAGCCATCACTATTATGCTGTCTCTCAAAGCAAATCACATAGTTTGTTAAGTGTTGCAAACAGGGCTAAAACTTGGGACAGGTTACTTAGAGAGGGTGACTGAGTGTCAATTTTATTTCCCTTTTCACAATCTTCTTTACTGTGTTACCTTTGAAGTAGAAAGCACACAAAAGGCATTGGACATCACTGAAGGCTGGAGATATTTTCCCTCATTCTCTCTTCCCAATGAAAGAGAACTGAGGGTTAAATTTTAGCTTCTTTTTAATCCCGTGATGTTTGTTTTCGTCCTGATTTGGTAGGTTTAAGTAACTATTTGCAAAGAACATTGCTTAAGTAACTTCCACTTCATTTAAAGGAGCAAGAGATATTTGTCCCATTTCTCCTGATAGCCTATTTAGCTATAGAAAAGGGAAAACATTCTCCAATGATCAGTTTAGGCAGTACTAGATTATCCAATTAGTCTACTAGGTCCACATCCAGAGGCCTCTAAGTGTTCAACCATCCTCAAGATTAGTGGAAGTGGAAGAGGATTCTTGAGTCAGATGTTTTTTTCCTTTCAATCCATCACTTTAACTTTTCTACTCTAACAGCCTCCAAAATAAACATACAAGAATTAAATGAGCAGTTTACACCACTGACCTTCAAAACAAAGGGTAAACCTTTAGGATCTTAGAATTATAACTAAGAGGTGACACGAGACCTACCTAATGTTTATAAGAACCATGATTAAAAGAAAAATGGGTGAGAAGTGCAGTTAAGAACTTCTTATTTCCTTGACTTCAATGAGACTCTAACTCACACTCTAGGAATCAGAAAGAACTCAACCCAATTGGCTCTGAGAGTGGTGGAAAGCAGAGAGAGGACCATGGGAGTGCCAGGAATCCTTGGTTTAAACATGCTACAAATAATTTACATTAAGGTCAATTTTTGGTAAGTCTATTATTAACATCCCCCTTGAAACAAAAGAATAATTTCAAAACTTACATCTGTTACCATGTTGTTCAGAAGATATTGTAAAGATTTGCGAATAAATTGGTCAAATCCTTCTAAGACCATAATATCAATATAATCTATATAGTCTCTCCAAGATTCGGATGTTGTATCAGCTTTAAATAATTCTGCATTTTCCTGGGAAAGGAATTTATTAAATCAGCACTATTATCCAGAAGAAGAGAGAGCTACAGATAGATACAACAGTTAGAGTGACATAAATATCCATGAGTACAGGCTCTAATGCCTAAGGATTTCTGCCAACCCTTGCGTTTGGCCTTCTCTGACCTACTTATGATTGGAGTGTTTATACACAGTTGGAATCAGTTCATCATAAATTGGAGCATTGAGTTCACTTTGTCTTCTTTCACACAAAAACTCTTAGCCCTGTATCACTTGCCTGACAGAGGGAGTTGCCTTAAGACTCAACTAGGCACACAGTGGCAGTAAGAGTTCCCAAAATGGTTTTTGTACTATCAGTAAACCCTATGTTATTCTTGCTTCCACTCACTCTCCAGACTTCTCTATCTCCTCTACAACTTTCTCATGCTGGAGATGCCTCCATCCTTAGGACCACTTTCCTGAAATGGTAAAATCTAACTTAGACCACCATGTTTACTCTTTGTTGTATTCCCTTATTAGAACACAAGCTCCTTGAGAGTAGGGTCTGTATACTTGTATTTGTAAACCCAGTACTTAACTCTCTCTCTCTCTCTCTCTCTCTGTCTCTCCCTCTCTCTGTCTGTCTGTCTCTCTCTCTCTCTCTCTCTGTCTCTCCCTCTCTCTGTCTGTCTCTCTCTCTCTCTCCCTTTTTCTCTTCCCCCTTTCCATTTCTCTCTCTCCATCTTTCCCTCCCACCCCCTCTCTCCTTCTTTCTCTCTCCCCTTTTCTTCCCCACTCTCTCCATCTCTCTCCCTCCCTCTCTCCTTCCCTTCCCTCCCTTTCTCTCCATCTCTCTTGTCCCCCCTTCTTTCTCTCTTTCTCTCTCACTCTCTCCCTCCCCCTTTCTTTCTCTCCCTCCTTCTCCCTTTCCTTCTCCCCTCTCCCTCTCCTTCTCTCTCTGTTTATCTTCTTGTTCTATATTTCTACACTTCTTCTTGTTCAGTCATTTTCAGTTGTTTGACTCTCATTTGGGATTTTCTTGGCAAAGAAACTGGAATGGTTTTCCATTTCCATCTCTATCTCATTTTATAGATAAAGAACTGAGGCAAATGGGGTTAAATGATTTGCCCAGGGACATATAACTAGTGAGTGACTCAGGCCAGATTTGAACTCACAAAGATGAGACTTCCTGATTCCAAACCCAGGGCTTTATCCATTGTACCACCCAGATAGCTATCTTTAAAGCATCATTATAAAGGAAAACAGCTGTCAAGGATTTAAGAACTATGATCAATATAATAGTTAATGAGGACTAGAGAAGAATGCTCATATTTCCCTTGCTAGAGAGGTGATGGAGTAGAAGCAAAGAATGAGGCATTTGTTTTCAGTTATAAGTCCATGTTTGGTTTATTTCGACTACTCCTATTTGTTATAAGGGAAGACTTTGGAGGTGGGGAGAGTATTGGGGGAATGGGATACTCTCCCTGCCCACCCACCCCCCAAAAAAGAGATAAAGATAAAAGAAAAAAGTATAAATGAAACATTTTTAAAATACACAGAAGGGCAGCTAGGTGGCTTAGTGGATAGAGGAGCCAGGCCTGGAGGCAGGAGTTTCTGGGTTCAAATGTGGCCCCAGACAATTCTTAGCAGTGTGACCCCTTGATCCTAAGGTAAGGTTTTTTTTTTTAAAAGAATGATGGTTTGGGAATTGAAGACTGGGGTTCAAATCCCACTTCTTATGCTTAGTACCTGTGTGACTTTAGACAAGCTATTTAACCTTCCTAGGCCTCAGTTTCCTCATTTATTAAATGGAGGGTTGGATTAGAGGGCATTTAAGCTCCCTTCTAGTTTTAGATTTAAGATTTTATAATATAGTTAATTTAAAACATTTTTACTGAGTGATTTGAATGGCCACTTATTTAATCACAGCACTCATTTCAGATTCAGAGAACCTAAAGTGGAATCCTTTGTGACCCTAGACAAGTCAGCTAACTCCCTGGGCCTCAGGTTCTTTATTGGTAAAAACTGGAGAGTTGAACTTTATGGTCTCTCAAGTCTCCTAAAGCTCTAACACTCTTTGGTCTTATTCATTGTGTTTATCTTGGCTTTTCTCTCTCTTGTATGAAAATCAGGTGTGCTCCCAAGAGTTTTTCTAGGTCCCTTACTGCAACCATGGCCTGAATCTTCTGTCCAGCCTCTTTGACAGCTGTGTAGCGTTTGTTGAGGTTGTTTACCCTTCCATCCAAATCTAAAAGGGTCTCTTTTTTGTTGTCCTTTCTTTCGAACATAGGGTTGGCTGACCAATCCTGAAAGGAAAGGGTTAGAACAATTTAGCAATCTATTGATAAGAAACCTGCAAAAGACATATGCCTTTTTTGTAGTATGGAGATCCTTCTTGTGCTCTTTAAATTTAAAGTTTCTATTACTGGATATGTATTGTATTCTAGCATTGTTTTTCTTTGCCTTTTCCCCTACTGCTCCATTCCAACCTCCCTCAGGCACTTTGTAATTGACTCACTTTCATAATCTGACCAATGGCTTCCACATTTTGCTTTGTTTTCTGGATCCTGGTCTCTAAGTCATGTAGGATTTCTCTCATCTCTTGAATATATTGAAAAACACCTAAAGGGGAAAAAAAGTTAAAATGGTCATCAATCAGTTTCCTTTTCTGTAAAAATTTTCAGAAATAGAGTGTCAAAGGTGGCGCTGTTGATTTGTTGGAGTCAGGAAATAATGTACTGAGGAGAAAGTTATAAACCCTTTAAGCACTACTCTGTTCCTTTGACTAAAATTCCATGGACCCTTGGGAGCAGTGTCCAAGATTATTGACAACTTAGCCTGGAAAAACTATCCTCTACCCCAAGGGGCTGTCAATACTGTAGAAAAGATCTACCTCCCTCTCTTTTGTAAAATCAGTTGGAATTCTTCCAGTTCTCCCATGGAGTAGAAGAATTTATCTCCTTATCTTCCCTCAAATACAAGTAACAATGGTGTCTACATTCACAGAACAGTCAGAATAAGTTAAGCCTGAGAAATGACTTTCAGACCTCGGTTGCCTTTTATATGTCCTCCTCTGACTCTGTGCCACCAAATGCTGAACTTGAGAAATGGATGTTTCAATTTTGAAAGACTCTGACTGATCAAGCAGAACTGATGATAAAACATGCAGCCTACCACCAGACAGAAAATTGAGGGACTCTTGATAAAGACTAAGCATATATATATATATATTTTTTTTTAATTTTTTTTTTACATTTTTAAACCCTTAACGTCTGTGTATTGGCTCCTTGGTGGAAGAGTGGTAAGAGTGGACAATGGGGGTCAAGTGACTTGCCCAGGGTCACACAGCTGGGAAGTGTCTTAGGCTGGATTTGAACCTAGGACCTCCCATCTCTAGGCCTGACTCTCAATCCACTGAGCTACCCAGCTGCCCCTAAGCATATATATATATATATATATTTTTTTAAATTTTAAACCCTTAACTTCTGTGTATTGACTTATAGGTGGAAGAGTGGTAAGGGTAGGCAATGGGGGTCAAGTGACTTGCCCAGGGTCACACAGCTGGGAAGTGTCTGAGGCCGGATTTGAACCTAGGACCTCCCGTCTCTAGGCCTGGCTCTCAATCCACTGAGCTACCCAGCTGCCCCCAGCATATATTTTTTAAACATGACCAATTATGTTTCTTTATTAAAAAATCTTTACTTTCTGTCTTAGATCAATCCTAAGTATCAGTTCCAAGACAGAAGAGTAGTAAGGGCTACGCAATTAGGGTTAAGTGACTTGCTCAGGGTCATATAGCTAGGACATAGTTAGGTTTGAACTCAGGTCCTCCCAACTCCAAGCCTGGCTTCTATCCACTGAGCCATGTCTCATATATGTTTATTTGTTACAAGGATTTTTTGGTTTGTTTTAATAGGAATGGGGCTCAGGAGGAGTTTTTTCTAACTGTGCCATTTTTCAGAGAAGATAACCACCAACAGGATCTTTCAAAAACAGGGAAGTACTAAAGAGAAACAAAGTACTCACTAGACAGAAGATTTGGATTTTGCACGTAGCTCAGGCAATATAAATCCAAGGTGAATATGAAATATCTACTCAACAGTTGCACAAAGTGCCTCTAACTTTCAGAAGAACTTATTAGGTGACACATTATTGTTTTGCATTTTAAATATTTTTTAATTCATACTTTATGAGTGTTTTGAGCTTTTCTTTTGTGGTAGTAGAAGAATTTCCATATATCTATATCTATTGTGTACATTGAATACCTTTCTAAAGGCATTGCCTGTGGCATTGCCTTCCGAGCTCATATTGGTCTGAGCAGCCAAAGGCAAACACGTTGTACCTTGACTTTGACATTGTGATGACATTTTGGTCCTTTTGGAGTATGAAGGAAGATGGCAATGATGAGAAGGGACTTTGTTAAGTCTACTCAGGGGAAACATTAGACATGATTCATATCTGGTTATGGGGTTTGTTTGTTTTTAACTCTTACCTTCTGTCTTAGAATTGACATAATTATCAGTTCCAAGGCAGAAGAACAGTAAGGGTGAGGCCAATGAGGCTAAGTGACTTGCCCAGGGTCACACAGCTAGGAAGTGTCTGAAGCTAGATCTGAATCCAGATCCTCCTGTCTCCAAGGCTGGTGCTCTCTCCACTGAGCCACCTAGCTTCTCTAGCTGCTACATTTAAGAGATGTTTCCAGAACTTCAAGAATGATCCAGAAAGTATAAGAGAAAAAGTTTTACTCTTTTTATTGAGGTCAGGTTCTCCCAGGATTGTGTATAGCTTATTTGAGTCCATACAGACATATATGCACATACATACATGGGTTATATTTGTATATCTAGATATATACACCACTTAACATAATGTAATATATGATGTTAAATACATTGTATAATAAAGTACATTATTATATAAGGTGTGTTAGGTACAAACAAAACCTACAACAAGGGCTAAATTTCCTCAAGGACTAAACAAGTACATGCCCTTCTCAAGAGAGAAAATTGTGAGAATATATGGATGGCTCAGCAAAACCCATCATAGCTAAGGGAAAGGCAGCTCCCAGCATATGAATGAATCAGAATGGGTCAGCAACATCCTGTTTTTATAGGGAGGACAGCAGAGGACAGTGTTGATCAACTCTCAAGACTTCCAAATGAGAAATGATCCAACGGATATAAAAACGAAATTCCTTAGGGTCAGGACCTTACTAAGTAAGAGGGGACCTTACTAAATAAACCAGAGAATACCATTACTATCATTACTAAGCACCATGCAAACAAAATTGCTCATGCAGTACCTAGTCTCTATTTATTACCTGGCTAGGTAGCCTGCTAAGTCCAGAAGATAAAGAATGTCCCTTTACGAAGAAAAGTCCTTATTCCCTAATGTGATATCACATTAACAGAAGAAAACTGTAAATGACTATATTAGGTGCCAGAGAGAATAGTTGTAAATAGTGCAAATCTACAGATGCTGGCAAATGGGACTCTATCCTGGAGTACGCATAGGCAATGATCATGTTTCTTTTCCCCATTCTGTTCCTATGCCTCTTGGTCCTCTGCTGATCTAACACTCCTCTCCCAGGGCTCATCTTTCCCAATCATTACATATCTCACATATGTGAGATGTGTAATGATTGGGAAAGATCTGAAAGCAAGTTTTTTTGTTTTTGTTTTTGTTTTTAAGGATGAGAAAACAAAACCAAATCAATAGGTTCTTTAGGATGTATGATATTAATAGTAGAAGTAGACTTTGGTGAATGTCGAGTTCAATTAAAAAATTAAACCATTGCTTTAATACCTTCGCCATTCCAAAACAACGTTGTTTCAGATTGCTGTAACTTCACATCAATTGCTTCTAATTCTGCCTTGATCAATGGATATTCTACTTCTAGAACAGTGGTCTTTATCTGTAAAATAAAGGCATTTCAGACTCACTTTTAAAATCCAACCTAATAATTTGTAAAAAAGAAGAAAAAAAAGAAAGAAAAATTCCTTTTGTAAGTACTCATATATTATAACTCATTATCAATTGGAAGAGTTGAAATAAAATCTTATTCAATTAGGAATTGATTATGATCACATAGCTCAAAAGATGCCCATTTTTTTATTAATACATTTTTGGGAACCATTTTATTATTGAACAATCAAGGGAGGAGTTAGGGAAATAGTAGAAGATATTTCCTTTAGATTTGGAGTCAAATGACTTTGGTTCAAATACACACTCTACCAATTCTTAACCTGTGTGACAGGGCAAGTTAATTAACCCATTTGGGTCTTATTTTCCTCCTCTATAAAATGAAGGAGTTTTGACTAGATGATCCCATGAACTCTGTTATTTGTGCTAATGGGGAATGAAGATAATAATTACAAATACTATAACTGCAGTCCACAATTCAAAATCTATGGTATTTAACTTTGTAATGCACCAAAACACTAAAAAGACACCCTCAGATACAGAGACTCAACATACTCAAATAGCCTAACTGTGGCCACATGTATTTGACATCTTTTATTTACACTCAGTCTCAAACTTATATTATCTATCCAAAACCTGAAAGTGAACTGAGTAGCAAGGAACAGAAGGAGCAGGTTTACTTTAGATAATGAGCAAAACATAAAGAATTCAATATAATATAGACATATTTCACTTTTAAGGAAACCAGAAAATTCATGTCTGAGTAAATCTGATGTAGGAAAACCTGGATTTATAGAACTGATCAATTAAAATTTTATAAAGCTGATAAAATGAGTCATACTTTATGAAAATAATTTTTAAAATAATTATCCTTATATATTTGAAATGTGATTTAATTTGTAAGGCTTGCTTTTACACACACATTTTCTTAGACTATCCTCATTAGAGAAAGAGTTACAAACCAAGTCACTTAAGAGTAGAATGTATATGCATTACAAAATGATTCCTTTGATCTAGAGAAATCACAAATTTAAACACTGGCTTTCTCAGAGTTATTTGTTTATAGGCTAACTACTAGTTGACAAGGAAATTGAAGGGTAGTAAAATTTAAAGCTAATAAATTAGAGGTGTCTCTGACACAGAAGATTCATGTTACTTGTTAATGAGTATTTTTGGCTTGTGCTTTGACCCAGGAATCTGAAACACAGTAGATTGACACAAGTTTCCCCTTATGACTATAGTGACTGCAATAGAAAATTTATGGAAAGTAAATGGCAGAGTAACAGGAAGTCATACAATGAGCTCCTTCCCCTACCTACACCAACCTCTTCCAACTCCTCCAAATAGATCAAGAAAAACAACCAGATTGAATCTTGGTCAGAAAATACAAGAAAAAAAAAACACAAGTCATTTTCCCAGCCCACATAAGTGTAGAAAGAAAGGTCTGTTGGACACTAGGGCATCTGGCCAAGAGCATACTGGATAGGAGAAGCTATGTCCAAGGGTAAAAAGAGATCTCATTGCCAGCATGGAGTAATTAATGTAACTTGTATAAGATGCAAATGTCAAATGGAAGCTCTTTTCCTCCATGCCTGGGTATAGGGTTCTGGAGTGAGTAGTGCTTCTGTCCTAGTATGAGTGAGGAGTGCCTTCTCAAGTTGGGGAGGGAGAGAATTTGGAACTCAAAAATTTTTTCAATGAATGTTAAAATTTTTGTTTACATATAAATGATAAAAAATTAAAGATTAAATATAGAAAAATAAAAGAGTAGAGAGTTTATAATACTATATTTTTGAAGTTTAAGTTATATACACTCATAATCTTGGCCATCCTATCAAGAAAAAACATAATAGGTAAATACATATGAACAATCATAAGGGACTAAACAAGGATGGTTATAGTATATAAAGGTGATGTAATACTATTGTGCTATAAGAAATCACATAGATGATAGTTTCAGAAACCTTGAAGGCTTGTATGAATTAATACAAAGTGAAATGAGCAGAGCCAGGAGAACAATTTATACAACACTATTGTTTGTCTAAACAACAATGGAAGACTCTGATCATTGTAATAAACAACCACAATTACAGAGGACTTCTGAGGAAGTTAGTACTATTTTTTCCTTATCTTCTGTCTTAGAATTGATATAAGTATTGGTTCCAAGGCAGAAGAGCAATAAGGTAGTTAGGGTTTCCCAGCTATGTGACCTTGGACAAGTTACTTAACCACAGTTGCCTAGTCCTTACCACCTTCTGATACTACTTAATACTGATTCTAAGACAGAAGGTAAGAGATTTTAAATAAATAAATAAAAACAAAAATAAATATTTTTTTAAAAAAGAGGTGCTGGGAATATTGCAAAAATGGCATAATTCTGGCCTTCAAGGAGATATATTCTAATGGGCAAGACATCTTAAGCATAAAATAAGCATGAAGACACAAAATATGCAAGATAATTTTGGAAGGGAGGGCACCAGGAGAATCTTTCATACTGCAAGTGATGCTTGAATTGAGTTTGAAAGGAAAAAAAGAACTTTAAGAGGTGGAACTAAAGGGGAAATATGTTTTCAACCACAGAAGATAAGCCAGTGCAAAAGCACAGATGGGAGATAAAGTCCCAAGTGTGAAGAACAAGAAGAATGTAAATTTGGCTGAAGAGAGCAAGAACAGGAATGGACAGAAAAGAAAGAAGACAGGGAGACAAATTAGGAGCGTAATAAAGTTCTCCAAGTAAGAGGTGATGATCTGATCTAGGATAGAGGCCATGGGAGAAGACAGAAGACATTGGTTTCAAGACATATGGTGGAGGAAGAAACCATGAGATTTGGTAACTGAATAAATATGTGGAGGGAAGGAGAAGGCTGAATTTATGAGCTTCAGAAACTGGAAGGATCACAGTACCATCAAAAGAAGCAGAGAAGTTTAGAAATAGGATGGATTTGGGGAAAAAGATCATGAGTCCTATTTTTGTATGTGTTGAGTTTGAGATGTCTATAGGGCATTGACTGTGAAATATCCACTAGGCAATTGGTGATGGAGGACTGGATATGGAACTACATAGATAAATCTGGAATATATCTGCATAAAGATGTTAACTTGGACTTTGGGCACAAGGACACTTTGTTTTGAATCTCACCACACAAGTGCACTTACCTGCTTGGAAGAAGCCAAACGAGCAGCTTTGGAGGGGATTTGAACTTTCTTGACAGGGAGCTTGGGAGCTGTGGCTGTATTTAGAATAACCTTCATGGACCCTGACTTAGAATCTCATTCCCAGAAAATTACCTTTCAAGTATTAGGTGAGCAGAATTGCATATTTATTGAGAAAAAAACAAAATGGACCTTCTTCCTCTTCCTCCTTCTCCTCTACCCTTAGTAATTTATTTTTCTGAAAATGGGTTCTTTTATGTTTGTACAGATTACTAGTTTGTGTCTATATGATCAGAAGGAATTTATTCCTGTGGAGGGAAAATGGGGTAGCTGGGTGGCTCAGTGGATTAAGAATCAGGCCTAGAGACGGGAGATCCTAGGTTCAAATCTGACCTCAGACATTTCCTAGTTGTGTGACCCTGAACAAGTCACTTAACCCCCATTGCCTTTACGCAGATATGTTCCAGATTTATCTATATCCATTCCACAGGAGTTGATGAGGTCACCAAAGGATATACAGAGAAAAGAGAAGTTGATACACAGTCTTAAGGTATAACCCCGATTAGGCATGTGATATAGAACAAGAAGAGACTGGGAAGGAGGTTCAGACAGATAGGTGTGTAAATAGAATTAGCCAGATCCCATTAATAGTCAAAAATCTACTCAACCCAGGCGTGCTAATGATGTCACTCCCACCTCCCTTAGTGGGGAGGGGAGACGAGTTACCCACACGTGACAATAAGTAACAAATTAAGAATAAGGGACTGCCCTTTGGGCAGTCCAAATCAATGTAGAAACTGCCATTTGTCCATTTGAATTAGAGGTGGACCACAGGAAGTGATGAAAGACATGATCTCTTTAAGTAAGTGAGTGAACTTCCTGTGGGGCAGTTGCCATCTGGAACTGGAGGAAGAAGCATCTCCTGAGACCACAGACAGCTTATACTCTGTATTGTCACGTGGGTAAGTTAGGCTGGCTTTCTTGGCCTAGCTGGGCCAATTCTAAACTCTGCCTATCTGGCTGTTGGGCCTTGCGGCTTACAGCTTCATTTATTTAGACTTCTAACCTCCCTCTTCTCTTTATCCTACTTACCTTCCTGATTGTAAATAAACTCCTCAACCCGATGCTGACTTGGGTCTGATTTAATTACGGAATCAACCTGAATTGTTGATTCCTGGCGGCCACATAGTTTTAAAGATATAACTATAATAACTAAATTTTAATTCTTACATAGGAGAGCTAAGAGAGGGCAGTGTGCCAAAAACCTGGAGAAGAGAGAGTATCTAGGAGGAAAGGGAGGCTAACAGTGGCAAATTCTGCAGAGGAAAGATGAATATTGAGAAAAGTCATCAAATTTGGCAAGTAGAAGAGAGCAGTTTTACTTATGTCGAGATCAGATGCCAGACTGCAAAGGGTTATGCATTGAGAGAAGTGGAGTCAATAAAACTTTTTCTAGTTTGATTGTGAAAAGAAGGCTATCAGATGAGTGTTTGAGGAGTGATAGGGTCTAGTGATGAGTTTCTAAGTATAGGAGAGACTTGAATGCTTGGAAACATGGAGAGAGCCAGGAGATAACTGGAGATTGAAGATTGGAAAATGAGAGACAATGATTTTAATAATTGTGGATTTTTCCAAATCCAACTGAATGCTTGCCCTTAGATTCCAACTTCTTTCCCTTGAGGTACTTGAAGATAAGTGGCACTAACTTTATTGTCTTTTGAGTGACTGAAACCTTCACAAAATGTCCCTACCTCTTAGCATTAAGGCTGGACCTACCTCCCCCAACAGCCTGCTCTTAACTAGTGGAAGGAATGAGAAAGTACTCTGACTATATTCCCCAATTTATTGTCCTTTGGTTCAGTGTGGGATTACTCAAATGGTATCAGGAGGGATTGTATTTCTCTGTAGGTCCCCAAGTATGCATGTCCCCCGGGGGTTGCCTGAAATTTTCCCAAGTCAGAGTGTAGAGAAAGGATATTCAAAGTGAAGGGAGTACAACCAAACAGTGGAGGTGGAAAAAGGCAAATGAGGCCGTTCCCTTTGGGAGATTTCTACCCTGAAGGGAACAGCATTCACTTAAGCTATTTAAAAAGAAAAAGGAATGCAGGCTTTGTCAGCATATTTTGAGACTAGTCCTCATTAGATTTTGGAAGTATAGCAATTAAGTGCCAAGTAAGAAAGAAACAGAAACAGATAGGACTTTGATTACTCAAGGCAAGGAAAGGAGAAGAACATGTACCCATTTAATAGTAACAACAATAATAAAAATAAGAACAATAGTAATAATACTGTTTAGGATTTATAGTTCTTTAAAGTTTGCAAAGCCCTTTACTAATATTACCTGAATTTATCTTTGCAATAACCATGGAAGGTATGTGATATTATTATCCCCATTTTACAGAAGCAGAAACTGAGGCAGACAGATTAAGTGATTGGTCCAGGGTCACATCACTAGTGTTTGAGACCAGATTTGAATTTAGATCTTGTCTCCAGGTCCAGCCCCCATTACTTCACCTGGCTGCTATGAATGCATCACCTGCTTCAACTGGTCTCAAGTATATTATGAAGATTCGTACAGGTCTGAATTTATACTAAATTGAATTTGTAAGGGATTTCTCATTCAACTTAAGGATGAGTATGAATGACAGCTTTTTATATCAGCCATGCAGGTCAGTCCCTCCCCATATCTTAGGACACTTCCAGGACATCTTATGGGCATAAGAGACAATGTAAAACTTTGGGATGAAAAGTAGAGAGGCTTCACATAAATCTTGAGAAGCTGGTGCAGCCACATAGCCCCTACAAGGAGCAAATACCAATGAAAGATGCTAAAATAGCAGCAGAGCTCTATTACAGGGAGAAACAAACCCATCTTAGACCTTGCTGGTCCAAGAAACTTTATATGCTAAGGATCTATCTAGAATCATCCCTCTGGCAGTTCTGGCAGTCATGTGTACTTTATAGCACCCAAGGAAAGGTGGGAAAGAACAGAAGGGAGGATTACAACATTTTACAGAAAAAGAGGGAAAAATCTTTCAGCAGCACTCTTTGTGACAGCAAAGAAATGGTAACAAATTAGATGCCCATGGAAGAGTCGCTAATGAATTTGTAGCATGTGAAGATAATAGATTATTACTGTGCTATAAGAAATGATGAATGTGTTGAATACAAAGAATCATGGAAAGATCTCCATGAACTGATGCAAAGTGAAGTGAACAATGTAAACAAAAAGAATCACCTCAAAAAAATGAATGTTTCAAAATTACAAATAACAGAACCAGCTTGAAAGAAGAGATATGAGATAAAAGAAGACATGCCCACTCATGCATCATGTCAAGGAGGAGAAGGGTCTAAATTCCAAGACTATTAGCCTGGTTGTGGTCTATATAATGCAAATAATACTTTTCTCTAGCAGAGAGAAATTACATAGCAATTGGAAGGAATTTGGACACCTGAAGGCACCACATCTGGAAAAGGCATCACATTATCACAGTTTTCGGAGATTTAAATAGTTACATATATTATTTGGGAGTCATGCATAGTGGGCACTCCAAATGTCATGATTGTTCTTGATCCATTTTTCCAGGGCACATAATATGTTGGTGGATGCCTTGTCCCAGAATTTGGAGCTAAAGACAAAATGAATAAGGAAGGAATATGGTTCCTTTATGTGCACCTTGAGCATATGCAACCATGACAAGAAAACTTGGGAGGCTGTGGCCATGATTTTCTCCAAGGGTGGGTTACTCTGCTAAGGAGGGCTTTGATACCACAGAGGGAAAATGAGAAAAAAGAAACCAATTTTGTGGCACAATTGGGTGTTCTGACATATGTGGTTATTTTAGAATACAAGTATACCAGGAAATTCTGACAAAACTCCTTAGATTATACTCCACAACAATGGTCTATGCTAGATTAGATGTTATGACAAACTTGCATTTATTCCAAAGCATCACTAATTTTAAAATTTAATGTCATTATTTCTTTTATGGTTTATTTTGTCTCCACAGTCATAATCAGATGCCTCATTTTGACAAGGATGTGACACGTATATTTAAGGAGTATAACAAGGGTGGCATAGGTTCTATCAGGTTCCGTAAAGCTGAAAAGGCATTTTTTTTGTCACCTCTAAAAGAACTAGTCTGTTTTCTGAGGGAAAATCTAGTTAATTTTAGATAGGTGTATCATAAACAAGCTGATCACCTGGTGATACATACTTACATTTACATAGACTCATCCATATGGGTGCATATATGTATGTGTATATGTACAATGCACATGTATGTGAGTATCTAATATATATATAGTTCACAACACATATTTCTTGTTACACAAGAATTTCATACTTGTACAATTCTTAGCACTCTCTGTCCCCTTCTCCTCCACAGAATGAGCTAAGAATTGTACAGTTTTTAGACCATTAAGAGAATTTAATTTGATTGTTGGTACTCTAAGAGTCTTGTTCAATGACTAATGAATGGACATGATGCTGGAGAAGCTGAATCATTTTAAATTTTGACATCCTTGCTGCAAACAAAACCAGAAGTTGCAGCTAAATAGAAGGATGGTTCACAGGTATTCCTTAGAGATGCAAATAAAGGAAATTCACTTACTATACATTCATTATTTCTTGGAATAGTTGGTTATTGTGTATTGGAGTATTAATGATAAGCACTTACAAAAAATTACCAAGAAAATAATTGCAGCTTATGTACAAACATCAATTGCTAAGAAATCCTCTGAAGAATTTCATAAGAGTTTCAAAGCAAATCCACATAAAGCCTGCCTATTGGTGACTTTACTACAAAGACGGGAGAGGATAGGATGGGGAGAGATGTATAGAAAAGCATGACTGAGGAAGGAGATAGGCTAAAGATTTAAGAGTACCTAGGACCCTCATTCCTCTATATCATGAATACTTCCTTACAACTGTAAATGATGAAAACATTCTATTCTATTTAACAGACAGGAAAATATATATATTTTTAACGATTTGGGAATTAACATTGAATCAACTATGTATGACTAATCAGAACACTGACTCATTAGAACTAAGATCAAAATTAATAAAAAGAAAAGAAAAAGAAATGGCATACTTTTTATACTTCTGTATATAACTGAACTATTATTTAAATAATTGGTTGAAAATCAAAAAGAGAAATGGCATTAATGTTGACTATAAAATAAACTACTAGATAAAATTGACAACGAAAAATTGGTTAAAACTGAGACCAAAAGAGTCTCAGTAACCTTAGGTAGCAAATATTGTATTTATTTGTTAAATGGAGAAAGATGGATAGCAAACACAATACCCACGTAGAATATAAACTCATTTGTAAAATGTTATGAAGAGTGATAGATGATTAAGGATAGAAATGATACATAAAGCAAATAGAAACAATGATGACTAAAACTAGTTTAAAGAAAGCTTGGCAAGATATTGAAATAAGTCAAGCCAACCCAAGTACATTCAAGGATGAAAATGGAAGGAGTACTTCAAAAGGAAGAAAAATAGAAAAATTCAGCAAAAATTTAAATAACTGTTTTCTCTATCAAGGTTGCTTGGAACCACAATTTGTGGACCCTAGCATCGCAATATAGATGTACTTACAGAGAGATAGAAATGACTTTTAAGAGAACAAAGATAGGAAAAGCAACCTGATTAGACTGAGAATGTTTAAAAGAGAGCTGTGGTGGAGGTGACACAATTATGACAGCATTAAGAGATGTAGGTAAAAATATATATAGGGAGCACTAGGTGGTTCAGTGGCTTGAGAGTCAGGCCCAGAGATGAGAAGTCCTGGGTTCAAATCTGTCCTCAAAGACACTTCCTAGCTGTGTGAGTCTGGACAAGTCACTTAATCCCTATTGCCTACTTCTTACCACTTTTAGAGCCAAACTGGCCTTAGAGCCAATACACAGTATATTCTAAGATGGAAGGTAAGGTCTGTTTGTTTTTTAAGAACAGAAATTTTAAGTATAAGATATATCTATATCTATATCTATCTCAAATCAGACCTCATTAATATGGGGAAAATTACCTATAGAACACATCAATGTTTCCCTTCCTATTTGCCTACTCTTCCATCTAAACAAAATTTGTGATTCTGTGATATAATTAGTTGAACTGAAATTAACTAAATTGAATGCCACAATACTCCAGGATGATGTGTTGCATTTCAGGTTATAGGCTAGCCAATTATAAGAATTTGTTGTTACTATTAAGGGGAAGTTAGTGAAAAAAAAAAGAAAAAAGGAGATAATTTCATAGTGATGAGATTCTATAATCTATCAAATAATCAAGACAAAAATGGAAGGAAGTTCTCAAAAATATTTTATAAGCCATTCTTTCTTAGTATGATAAAATGAGAGGCATGAATGCTAGAAACTTTTTTAATGTAACTAATTTTGATGTAACTAATTAGTAACCACAACATAACATAGAAGGGGATGCTTTCAAAGCGTATCATATGGTTCTGTTATACACTTTTTGAATAAAATACTAAATGAAATTATTGACATGATGGACGCTAGAATTTGAGGTGAAATAGTATTTAAAATATTGAAAGTAAACTATTTCTCATTATTATTCAACTGTATTACAAATATTGCCCACTAACAACAAATTAGTCAAATCATTGGTACACCAATGTTACTAATAAATGGAATGGTTTCTGCAAAAAAAGTCTTGCGCAATTTTTTTCAGTTCCATGAAAAGAGTGGTAAGATGGGCACCAATCATAAATTCTTCAACAATTGTTGTTAAGAGGGAATGATAGAAGAAGATTCAAGATTCAAAGATAAGATTCAAGGGAAAAGATTCAAAATCAAGACAGTGTGGTCCCATATCAATAAAGGCAGCAAATGTAGAAGTGGAGAGGTACAGGATCAGCAGAAAATACCAGAGTTGAAAACTAGAGTAGGGGAACTGAGTTAAGAACACAATGTCAAGGCAGGCCAAAGTGGCCAGCAAAGTCAGGAAAGACAAATGAAGATTTAAGAATGATCACCAATGAGAAGAATCAACATTTACAAAGCACTCTACAATTAAGAAGTTATTTAAACTATCTTTTACCTCCATGACAACCTTTTAAGGCACATCCATCCTATAGATACACATTCTCATTTTCAGGTAACAAGGTAGATAGAGCACTTGAACCTGGAGTCAGAAAGGCTCCTTTTCTTGAATTCGAATCTGCCTCATTCACTTACTAGCTGTGTGACCCTGGGCAAATCACTTAATCCTGTTAGTCTCAGTTTCCTCATCTATAAAATGAGCTGGAGAAGGAAATGGCAAGCCACTCCAGGATCCTTGTCAAGGAAACTCCAAATGGGGTCATGAAGAGTAGGATGTGATAGAAAAATGATTGAACAACTTTTCATTTCAGAGATAAGAAAACTGAGCTTAAGGAAAGGTTATGACTTGTCTAAGGTTATATATCTAACATTCAAATTTGAATTCAAAGCCAAGTCATAAATTATTGCTTGAAAAGGTATCTTAGAAAATCCAGAAAATTTTACTTTACAAATGAAGAAACTGGACCTAGAGAAGGTAAGCAACTTGTCCAACATTATATGAATAATAAGTAACAGAGAGCTAGGATTTGAAACTGGAACCTCTAGCTCCAAATCAAACATCTTTCCTCTGACTCTAAGTTCTATTATGTCATGTTACACAGTCCTCAAAATTAATCTTAAACTTGGAGTCAGGAGGATCTGGATTCAAATTTGACCTCAGACACTTCCTAGCTGTGTGACTCTGAGCAAGTCACTTAACCTTCCTTAACCTAGTCCTTGCCCTTTTGTCTTAGAGTTATTACAAGGACAGAAAGTAAAGGCTTAAAAGTAAACAAATAATAATTTTCCTCTGATCAAGTTTCTCCCCTTTTAAAACTCTCTAACATGGGGGCAGCTGGGTAGTTCAGTGGATTGAGAGCCAGGCCTAGAGACGGGAGGTCCTAGGTTCAAATCTGGCCTCAGACACTTCCCAGCTGTGTGACCCTGGGCAAGTCACTTGACCCCCATTGCCCACCCTTACCACTCTTCTGCCTTGGAACCAATACAAAAGTATTGATTCGAAGATAGAAGGTAAGGGTTTAAAAAAAACAACAACTCTCTAACATGCTGAAGATCAGTTTCTTAAGGGGTAAGAAGAACAATTAAAAGACAAAATAAGGGATGACACCTGCAAACTATGGGCTTTTTATTTTTGGTCCCATGTGGAAGTGAAACTAGTCCCGAGGACCTGGTTTCAAGTGTTGCCACCTATTAATAAGCAGTAGGTAGCATCAAAAATAATAGGTGGGGCAGCTGGGTAGGTCAGTGGATTGAGAGCCAGGCCTAGAGATGGGAGGTCCTAGGTTCAAATCCGGCCCCAGACACTTCCCAGCTGTGTGACCCTGGGCAAGTCACTTGACCCCCATTGCCCACCCTTACCACTCTTCCACCAAGGAGCCAATACACAGAAGTTAAGGATTTAAAAAAAAAAAGTCATGCAAAGTCCCCCATGCTCTGGCTCCAATTTCTTTTTATCTTCATCTCTATACTATATTATTTTCTTCTTAACTGTGTGATCTTGGGCAAGTCACTCAACCTCCATGGCCTAGCCCTTACCTTTCTTTTGCCTTGGAACTGGCACAGGGTACTGATTTTTTTTAAACCCTTACCTTCCATCTTAGAATCAATATTGTGTATTGGTTTTAAAGAAGAAAAATGGTAAGGGCTGGGCAATGGGGAGTTTAAAGTGAATTTCCCAGGAAGTCTGAGACCAAATTTGATTCCAAGACTTTACTCTAGCCTGACTCTCAATCCACTGAGCCACGTTACCCTCATCTCTAGCATTGATTCTAAGAAGGAAAGCAAGAGTTTTAAAAAATACTAGGTCATTTTCACCAGCACTTACCTCCAATGACATGAATAATTAACCCAGTGGCAAAATATCTGTATTTTATCACAAATTCTATTCTGCTCCATTCAAGGATTTTATACATTTTTGTTATGGTTATTATTTAAGTTAAAAACAAACACTTTGCAAAAATATCACTTACTTCATTATACCAACCAACAATGAGCTCTAGGTTCCCCACAAACTTTCGGAAGGTTTCATTCTGGGAGAAAAGGCTCTCTGCACTCTCTGGGATTTCTTTTTGACTTTGAAAGTTCAAATATTTGACCTCTCTTAAGACAGCCACTAACTGAAAGTTAAAGAAGAGAAGAGACAATGGTTACTATAAAGATCAACAATCCTGCCATTAAAATCTGGAAAGATGATGAGTAAATAAGATGTTTCCTAGGATCAGCTCTCCCTACTCCCCCCAAATCCCTCAACATTACAAGTAAAAAGTTCTCACATTCAGAAAACTCAGAAAAAGCTAGTAAGATGATAAATGAATGAATCAACCACAAATAACTTTTATAGAAAAAAATGATCTAACTCATCAGTTTGCTGTTTTGGATGCTTGTCTCCCTACCCCACTCCTATAAATCTTGTGCCAGCCTGGGACAGCTAACCCTTGTATATTTGTGGCTATTGTAATATTAGCCACCTAGTTTTTAAAAGTTAACTACTTTTCAGTTGGCCAAATTCTCCTATACCCATAGCCTATGTGTTGACCCTCATTTCTGGGGCTAACCTTACTGAGCTGACCCATAGAGAAGCCAACTAACATGTTGAGGCCCTTGAATCAGCCCAACTCCATTGCTAAAAAATAATAAAGGAGACAGTTGTAGAGGATTGTGGAGAACTATAAAGTCTGGAGGACAAGAAATTAGAAAAGGGAGACCAGAAATGCACTGCTGATTGAAAATAGCTAATAGAGAACTGGAGAACATGGGCAACCAATAGAAGGAGTGAGATGGGAACCAACTGCTTGGAGTACTCCTTTTAGGGAGCCTTTATCATCCCCTTGAAACTCTAAGGGCCAGCTTAGGAGCCATCTTCCTCATCATCACCTCTTCTAATCGGTCCAGAAAAATTGTTACAAATCAACTAAGTAGGGTACTGGATATGATATTGAACTTAGAGTCAAGAAAGCCCAAGTTCAAATCTTACCTCAAATACTATGTCATTTAATCTCTCTGTGCCTCAGATTTCTTATCTATAAAATGAAAGGGTTGGATTCAATGGCTTTTAAGGTCTCTTCCAGTTCTAAGGCCAAATCCTATAATCTTATTATACCAGAGCACTGAGCTTAGTTTCCAAAGGCTCAGATCTATTATTAATATCCTTCCTCCGCTATCCCTTTTTTTCCTGTTGCCCCCTCCAAACATTATAAGTTGTCTATTCTTCAGTCCCCTGACCATGTATCCCATCTGCTCTCTTGAATAACTCCTAACTGATCTTTCCAGGAATATGAAAACAAAATTTTTTTTTTCCAGATCAGAGACTGCCTGATTACTTACTTAGCCATAATAAAGCAAAGCTGTTTTCACTACTGTGGTATTTTATAGCCCACACTTTTTTTAGCTCATGCTATGATTTCTGATCATAGAGATTTTTATTTTGGGGGTCTTACATGTATTCATAAAATAACTATCCCCAGCTATAATAAAATCTTATCTACACAGCAATCTTATACTCATCTCCCATAAAACCCAGAAAAGATAGGTACCAACCTCTTTGCTGAAGTTCACACGGATGAGATCTGTCTCTGGATCTCTCACAATCAAGGGTTGTCCTAGGTTAAAGTGACAATCTTCATCCACTCTCAATATCCATTGATTGTAAATTGACTGACGGTAGCTTTGAAGTAAAGACATCATCTCATCGTATTTTTGATAAATCACCTTAGTCTCTACACCAGTCATGACCCTGTATTAAGAATTGCAGGTAAACAGAAGAACAAGATAGTGTTTCATCCAGAAAAATTAGAGAATCCCTTTGACCTACATAAACCATGCCTGCTAAATGACAGCATCCTAAGGCAATCAGCTTTCCTTCTATTGGTTGTCTATGTTGTCCTGTTCTCTATTAGTTACTTTTAATCAGCAGTGCATTTCTGATCTTCCTTTTCTAATTTCTTGTCCTCCAGAACTTATAACTCTCCATAATCCTTTATAGCTGCCTCCTTTACTACTTTCTTAGCAATGGTGTTGGGTTGATTCATGGGTCTTAACTCATTCATTCAAGAACTGATTATCCATTTTGTGAATCAACCAGGGCCCTTATTTCTCCAGTCTTCGGGTCACAGAATCACAAAATCTCAGAGTCAGAAGAGATCCTAGGGGTTAGCTAATACAACTAGTGCTTTAACATCATTTTATTGTTTCTCATTTCTCTATATACTAATATTTGTCTAAAAAGTAAGAGGAGGAGGAAAGAAGCATTCAAATTTATTTTGATTTATAAATTTAGATTTATAAATTTAGAGTTGGAAGGAATATTTAGGGATAACTAAATTATCTCATTTTATAGATTAGAAAATTGAAGACAAAAGGAAGGGAAATGACTTGTCTAAGGTCACAAAAACAATGCTAATAGAGCTAGGATTTGAACTGAAGACTTCTTGATATACATCCAGGTCTCTTTCTATAACACCAAGTTGACAAAAAAAATTGATAGATTAAGGTTTGATTAAAAAAATGCAACAAAAACTTGGCTGAAATTAAGATTTAGGGACTACCTGCTGATATTTGTTTATCCATGCTTTTCCTACACCCTACAAGCAGGGCCAAAAATAAGTCAGATGTAATTTAGTGTCTCCTCTAGCCCAAGGAATCATGACTTACGGATGATCAATGTGTTTGAAGTCTCTCATTGGTCCCTCTAGCCTTTCCTGGAGTTCCAGGCTCCACTTCAGCTGTCCAGCAATGGGAGGCATATTTTTATTTATTGGTGGAACCCCACCTCTTTCTTTTGCAGCCAATACCTGGGCGTCATACAAAATCTTAGCATTATCCAATTCAGCGTCAAACATATTTAACATTACTGAATACCTGGGAACTACTTCTGCCAGTATTAGAGGTCGTTCAAGAAGTACTCCAAACATGTGTAATAACTGAAAAGTAAAGAGATGATATTGTGGCTTAGCCAAAAGACACTTGTTTCTCTATTTACCTAACACTATTCTTAGTTCTATAGCTGTTGAGGAAGGACACATGGACACATTTCATAAGACACTGTTTGGTCCTTTTTTTAAACATTAAATTTAGCTTTTCTTAATGTGTGTAGTAAGTAAATAAATAGTATCAGCCCTCCTACACACCTTCACACATTTTTCCCTAACAAAAGCATAGATTTTACAACTAGAAAGTCCCATCCAATTCCCTTATTTTACAGATGCGGAAACTAAGACCTAGAGAGGTAAACTGACTTCCCCAGATCATAGAGATGGCAAGAATTGAGATTTGAACTCTGTGCCTACTTTGAACCTAGGGATCCTGACTTGAAATCCAGGGCTTTTTTTTTTTTTTATCACAACCATCCTGCATCCACCAAAGAAATCATATTTGGGCAAAGAAAAACAGGAGGAAAACTTTTTTAAAGGAGTATTTGTATAATAGTTAGAATATCATTGCTAAATTTCATTAACTATCATTTTCAAAACACTAGGAACAATGGAAAGATGATCTGGGCCAGCAAAAACCCATGGGGGCAGGGAGGAGGCAGATAGGTGGTACAGTAGAGCACTAGACCTAGAGTCAGGAAAACTCATCTTCCTGAGTTCAAATCTATTCTCAGATACTTAAAGATAGCTGTGTTTGGGCAAGCTACCTAACCTGTATGCCTAAAAAAGAAAAAGAACTATGTATGTATGGTGGGGTGTGGGTGAGGAGGAATGATCAGGAAAAACCCTGTGGTTTTTCTTCCCAGCCCAGTTGATGAAATTATAGGATATAAGGGACATTAGAAATAACAAGGTGTTAATGTCTCAATAGTATAAAGGACTTATACTTGTTTCTTGTTTTGCAAATATGTGAACTGATGACATTAGAAGACATCATTGGCTAACTAAGAATCAACTACATCCCTGATAGCCCTTTAGTAATTGAGAAAATTTAAGGCGAAGAGTTGAGGCAGGAAACAGCTCTAGATTATGTGATCTGTGCAGCCGAGGAGAGAAACACCTAAGGAAGAACTTGGATCTCAAGAGGGACACCAAAAAGGAACTACAGCTCTTCAAAGACTTCTTCTAAGATCTTCTAGATAGTGTTAACTCTTTATCTCCATAGCATTGTATCATTTTTGGCTCTTGCTGGTATATTATTTAGAGAGATTTGGGAAAGGGAAATGTGATGGCGGTTTTTTATTGTTGTTAAAATGGAAATGGGAAAGCAAGAGGATGAGAATTGAGTTTCAAGTCCAGAAATATAACTTTAATATATAGAGAGAGATAGAGAGATATAACACATATATCTATATCACTGACAACATAAATGAGCACTGCAAAAAAATTCTATTTATTTAGAGGAACAACTCCCCAGTAGAAGAGACTGTATTCAGTAGGGAACAGACTCAGGGAGAACATGGGAATAACATGCCAACCAAAGATCCTATGTCCAGGGAGAGCAGTGTGAAGCCACCATGGAAAGAGAAAGGACTTGAGTCCCACAATATTAGAAACATAAGCTGACTAGGTCTTAGATATTCCCTACATACGTACCTCTCTACTAGTTAACTCTAGTAGACTATACATACCCACTCTTCCCACTGATGGTATGAGTATTTGTAGGAGAATTCACCCTAGGTTTTTGGAAGAATTTTTTTTTTTACAATTGTCCTTATGATGCCATTAGAGTAAATATTTTTGCTTTTTAGCTAATTATATCTATTCATTTACTATTCATTGCAAACACACTGATGGGAACTCATGAAGTAAAGTTTTAAAGAGTATTGACCCACAAAGTACTCTGAACTTAAAAGTTAGTCGTCCTCTTGGAATTGCAGCCTGCAAGTACAAGTTGTTGGGGGATAAGGAAGAGTGGCCTTAGAGGGATTATTATAGAATTATGTCAGAATTTGATTTGCATTTAGAAAAAAGATGGTTGTAAACATTTTTTGAAAATATAAGATTATATCATGAGATGTATGATATATATATGTATTTACTTTAGGTGGATTGAAACATTATTAGTTTTCTTAATTTATTCCTCTTTGGGACCCTCTCTAAACTTCTCCTGAGAGCTTTTTTTAACCCCTACTTTCTTTCTTAGTAACAACTCTAAGATAGAATGGCAAATACTAGGCAAACAGTGACTTGCCAGGATCACAGAGATAGAAAGTAACTAATGTTATATTTGAACTTGGGTCCTCCCAACTCCAGACCTAGTATTCTATTTACTGAGTCACTTAGCTGCTTCATTGCATGTATATTTTTAAATGCAGTTTCTATATTTTCTAAATTTAAATGTAGTTTTCTAAATTTTTTTTTCTAAATTTATTTCTAAATTTCCTTATTAATGTTGTACTCAATAGCATTATGGGATATTAATGTCGCCAGGCCACCAAGGGTGTCAGATATATATTATTTTTGAAGGAATTATAAATATGGACAAAAATTACACAAGAGAGGGCATGAATGTGCACCAGTGGAAGGAGTATCAATTCCAATAAGACCTTAGGATAAAAATAACAGAATTTGCTAAGTGCTTTGTGAGAAGATATTACATACTACAAGGTAGGGCCATAACTGGCATGTCTTCACAGAATGGGGGTTTGTCCCAGGGCATTAACATCTTTTTTTTTCCCCCTAGGGGCCTTTAGCAAAGCTCAGACAGTTTAATGAATTTTAGTTCTCAAGATAAAAAGTTTCAACATTGACAATGGGAAAAAAACAAAATCAAGTCCAGTCCTCTTTCCAACCCTCTTAAAATCAAAGAAGCCTAATCCTGTGAACCACTCCAGCTTCTATCTGATGAAGAGGGAGGGATTAAACACATTAGAGGAAGAAAGGTGTCTATGTGCCCACCTTGTTCCCCATGTCCTTCCTATTACGTGAGTGGTCTCAAAGTTCCTGTCAAAAGGATCAAGGCCTACAGGAGTATAAAAATGATCCCTTATTGTGGTTTGGGAAGGGGATCTATAGGTCCAAGGTCACAGAGTTCTTCACCACATGACAGGTAGAAGGCAGATATCACAGCAGGTATCAGTCACTCCTTGAACTTCCATTCCTGTCGACACATAGGACAATGCTGCTGTACTTGCTGAGAATTAAGCCACTTGAGAATGCAGTGCATGTGGAAACAGTGTGAACATTGTCCCCACACAAGGGGGCAGTCATCCCCAGGTACCTTACAGTCTGGGCAGCAGCCATTTAAAGCCATTCGACAAATACCACAATTCTCATCATTGGCAACCCAAAGCCAGGAGGCTACACCATTCCAACACTTAATCTTCACCTTCATGGTAAGTGAGTTTGTAGCCTGAATTCGCGCCTGTCTCTCGGAGCTCGCGCCCTTCCGTTGGCGCCCTCGTGACAAGAATTAAAGGGGCTGCAGAGACGTCGGGAGCAGCACTCTCCAGCCAGAGAAGACGACCGAGGTACCAACGCCGAGCACAGTCAGCCAGCAAAGCAGGCCCCAGCCTAGTGGTCAACCACCGGTGCCCACCAGACCCCCCACCCCCACCCCACCCCCTCCCCGCAGCCCGGAGGCAGATCTAGGTTTTCCCAGGGCATTAACATCTTAGAGAACGCATTTTACATCTACAAGTTATACTTCAATTCAATGTTTCCTCCCTGAGGTACACTCATCATTGCCATGCTTTCTTCGCAGTTCTCTGCTACCATCATCACCTCCCATCAGTGCTACATTGTATGGTACCCTTCTCCTAGAGTCTATCTTTCTCCCAACTGTCCTTGTAAACCTTTCTCTAGAATGGGCTGCCTCCTCTATACAACTATGCCCATTGTTAGACTGTCCTCTGCACTGCATCTACTCTTCTACCCAATTGTTTTTGCTCCAGAGGGAAAAAAATTCCTAGTTTAGTTACACCTTTTCTCTGAAGACATATTAACAACAACAACAAAAACAAAAATGCTGCGGTTTCTGACCTTATGGAATTTATGGATCTCAACAAGGAAAAGAAAAACATAAGAAAAATCCTTGGAAGCAACATATAAACAATTGCAAACAATCTAGAACAAGCTAAATTTATAATTGTACAGGGAAAAGGTAAAAGTATGTTTGATTTAATTCAAAAGACATTTCATATGTGATTAAAATGTACCAAAGAAATTATATCCATAAACATTACCAGGTAGCCTTAATAGGGGAAGGTATAGCTTCCTCTAAGACTCACAAGCCATCTGCCTTTCCTGATGATCCCAATTATCCCTATTCCTTCTCTCCTTACATGATTTTATATTTACTTCTCTGTAAAAGTTGTATCCTAATCTCAGTAGAACATAAGTTTTCTAAGTACTTGAGTACTTATTGCCATTGTCTCTCAGGATTTAGTATACTGCTTTGCAAATTGTAGCATGTAATAAATGTTGGTTGAATTGGGTTGAATCAGAGTAGATGGTTGTCTCTCTCTCTCTAAGAAAAGATCTAGTTCAGGTCTAGGATAACAAACCACGCAAAATATTTATATACTTGGTTGCACTTGGGTTTAAGTCCTTTCCTGCTTTGAGGGTATGGCTGCAATGCTAACTCTGTAACAGGAGAAAAGATCTCAGGGCCATACCACAGGTTATCAAATAAGCCAGACCAGAAACAGATAAGGCAACAAATTGTCCCACCATAAATGTGCAGACTCTAACTCTAACACAAAGTCCCAATCCAGGAAGGAAGGCTGGAAGAATGAGTAAACAAAAACAAAAACAAAAAGATAAAGAGCTATTAAGATGTTGGGGATATTAAAGAAGAGATAAACAAGGCAACTACATCGCTGAAGAGACACCATAAGTGAATTAATTTCAATAATTAATATTTTTGTAGATGGCATAGCATCTAGATATTGAAATGAAAAGTTGAATAAGTGAGAGGGAAAATAGTAATAATAGTGAGGGACCTCAATGTACATTTTTCAGAATAAGACAAACCTAATGAAAATAAATAATGAATAAACTAAAGTTCTGATTGATGCAATAAAGAATGCTACCCACCTCCTAAGAGGGGATGGACTAATATACAGAATAAAAATATACAGTTCTGGACATGAACAATATGGGAATTTGTTTTGCTTCACAATCCTTATTTACAAAGGTGTTTTTATTTTTCTGTAGAGGGAGGGGGGAAGAGTGGGGAAAATGCTAAATAATTCAGAAAAAAAAAGAGAAAAAAAAAGCAAATGCTTTAGTGAAAAGAATTTCATTTCTCCAGGGGAGCCTATCTGCATAAGTACTTATACTAAATTCAATTGTGCCTATAAAGAAAGACATACACACAAACACATACACACACAGATATAGTTGTAATTATCTAAGTACCTACAAGGAATTAGAAAAAGGAGAAACTGTACTTGGAAATTTGGAATTTTTATTCATTCCAGTAAGTTATACAGTTTATTTGAGAATTTTGCAAAGAATTAAAACAAACACATTGAGTTAGAGAAGACTGGTACAACCCAAACATCACGTGCTACATGTTTATATTGTTGGATTTAAAAATCAGTCTGGCAGTCTACTGAACTATTTCTGGCCTGGACAAGCNTGTTGGATTTAAAAATCAGTCTGGCAGTCTACTGAACTATTTCTGGCCTGGACAAGCTACCCCCAGCCCCCAAGGTTTCCCAGCACAGTCTTCCTTATCTCCCCCTATCATAAACCTAAAACTGAAGCTATCTTATCTGATGTCTTGAGGAATGTTTGTCTATGTTTGCCTGCTTTACAATATTTGCCTATTTAATGTATGTTTGCCAAATGCTTCCAGCCCCCTGACCCTGAAACCCCCCTCCCCAGATGCTTCCTGACCACCTGTCCCTGACACTACCTTGATAATTATGTATGTACCAACCCCCTTCCCCAAACATTTCTATATAAACTCTTGGCTGAGAATTCCAAGGGGTCATTCAAGCATGCCTCTCTGCCTAGCGACCCTAGCTATTATTGCTAGTAAAGAATGAGCCTCTTCTTGCATATTGCATTGTCAGTGTGATTCTTCCTTCGGCCATGAACCTGGGTTAGGTATTAAAATTTGGGTACAACAATATATGAAGAAAAAAAGACCATGAAAAGATCAGTTCAAAAACATAAAAAATATGCTAATGTGCAAGAAAAACAGAAACAATGGGAAAAGAAGTAACTAGAACTAATAACATGAAATATTATTTGGAAGGCTAAGAAATTAAAAATAGCATAACAAAAATAAAATGAAATATTAAGTATTAATACAAAATTTTATATTGTGTTGACAAATAGACAGCAGTACTTTGCAACAGAGTTTGCAAGACATATCAAAGCAGGAAACTGAGAAAAGTAATTAAAAGGATATTTGATTTAGCACAGTGTAGCCTAGAGGACAATAAGGAGGTATTCTATATAGATATTTCACTAGGAGAAAACCATACTAATTATAAAAAGGAAATAGAAAATTGTAAAGTGCAACTTAAATGTGCAGCAGGCATTAAGCAACTGAGACCCCAAATTAGTGCCTCAGTTTCTGATTCTTCAACAGAAAGACCCGTTAGGATTTTTATAGCTAATGAACCTCAAGAAAAGCATTACAAGTTGTAGAAATGCCTTTATAAATTCTACATTTGAAAATAAATTGAAAATATAAATATCCCTGCATTTTTAATGAATAGTCAATAATCTTATGAATGTGGTAATTAGAAAATTAGGTTTGAATATTTAATTTCCAGACTAATCGTATCTAGAATTCTACATGGATTTTTATAAATTTACACATTTGGATAAGAGCTTGTCTAAAATACTTAAAGTTAACTATGTCTTGTTCCTCCCTACTGATCATATGGAAAGATAGTACAGGTTCTGTGGGAAGCCGTTCTATGTATTAAAACCTTTGGAGAAATAGGATCAAATTTAGGGCCTGTTATCTGGATTCCCTACGTGACCAATCCAGGCTGAGGCAGTCTTTGTGTTTGGTCCTGGTCACCTGAGCCCCCAAAAAGGCTCTGGTACCAGCAGGTAGGTTAATCCAAAATCAACTTGATCCCTCCAAAAAGGTTATTAGGAGTCATTTAGAGAAACAGAGTCTGTAACAGATATTTTATCTGGATCCCATTACAAAATCATCGGCAAGTAAAACTGTATGTATGATTTTTCTGCCCTGCATGTCAGGATGCAGACTGGATGGGCCATCTAAGATAAAAATCTGAGGCTCCTCTTCTGACTCAGTCTTTGATCCCCACCTTTTTTACAATTCTTATTGGAGAGCTTTGAAGTGGCAGACCAGCTTCTATTAAATTGATAATTTCCTCCCTTGATAATTGAAGAAGCCTAAATCTTAAACAAACGCTGATTCCATACTCAAATTAAAACCTGAGTCTTTAGTCTGAATGCAGATTTCAATTGATGAGCATCTCCATAGGATATTTCCTCTCCCGGAATTATACCCTGCTGAATTGGGGTTTGGAATTTGACCATTTGTCTTTGCATCTGTATTCTTTAAACTTCAATGGATTATACGTGATTTATTGCCCCTTACCAACTGTGACTTCTTTTTTGAGAAAGATATATAATAAACTTCCATGCCAACAGAATTTGGAACAGCATGTCTAACCACTAGTCTGGTTGTTCTCATTTTTCTTTTTCTTGTCTTATCAATCCGACGCTGTAAACGCCACTCAGAACCCTCATTTTGCATGTAGAGGCTGGTCCCCTATAAGGTTCCACATTGAGACTTTCCCTATTGCAGTTTCAATATAATGCAGGTTGGCATAAGAAATTAAATGGGAATTTTTTGGAAGTTTTTCGAAAGATGCAAACAACACACAAAGGCCAACAGATGACACAGAAAAAATGTAGAAACTCAGAAATGTATAAAATATATAGTACTGACATGGGCATTGTGCAGAGATGGCAGGGACCCTGTACCCCTTGACTCTGGCAGGCTGTGAGCAGGGGAATTCCCTTCCCCCTTCCTGCCCTTGAGACCCCCAAGGCAAGGACCATTGTCCTTGGAATTCCTTTGAGTTGAGATAGGCAAAGAGATACACCTCCAGGACACACCTGGACAGTCTAGGCCCTGAGGGTCTAGGACTGACCCTGCACCAACTGAGTGCCTGAGTGCAGGGAGTCACGTACACACTACCGGAAAGGATACAAAAGGGCAAGAACTGGGGGACCCGGGGAGAGCCTCCCATGGCTGCTCCACTCATGCTGTCTTGCTGGCCATTAATCCCATCTTACTAATAAATCTTTCTTTTTTACTTTTAAGCTAAGTTTGGAGTCCTCTCATTCTTGAGAATGGTTTCCTTCCCGAACCCAGGGGTTCACCAATTTGCACCCCTATGACAGTACCGTGTAATATCAACATATTTTAACACTCTATAAAATAAAAAGGAGAAACAGACTTCTTTGGTATGGAGGGCCAAAAAAAATTTTTATACAGATTTTCCTGATCACAGAGGGGGAGAGAGAAGGGGAAAGAGAACTTAACCCCATGATATGGATGGGATCTCTATAGTTGAATGAACTGTGAGAAAGGCTGGATAGACTGGTGGACTTGAGTCAGGAGAATGTAGGTTTAAATCTTAACCTCTGTTACTAATTTTGTGACCCTGGTGGACACAGTCATTTAACTTTTTGTCTTTAAGCAATGGTGTTTCCACATTGAAATTTCTTTGACTTTTCCTTGGGAAAGTTACTGTAACTCTAGTTACAGGTTTCAGTTTCCCCATCTTAAAAATGAAAAGTTTGAACTATAGAATACCTAAGTCAATTTTCTCTAGTATTTTAAGATTTTTAAAAAAATGCTTTCCTTTAAACAGCCTGTGAGGCAAAGATTGAAGTAAGGACCCACTATATTCTCTAAGATCCATCCCTTCCTGCTATGAAATTCTGATTCTGCTAATTCTATAATTATCCAATACTATAGCTCCAAGACAGCCCCCAGGAAGCCATACCTTAACACAAGATTCAATGGAACTACAATCTTCGAATCCTTGACAAAATATAGTTGCCAGTCTTCTATCCAAATCTTGAATCTTGCTCACAAAATCTGCATAATCTTCATCAAAACTCTGTTGATTAAAAAAAAAAAGAAAAAGAAAAAAGAAGCAATCAGCTTGGAAAGTGATAATTGCAAGCTACAGAATCTCATTTAAACCAAGCATGAGATAGGATCTGAGAGTGTAGGTCTAAATTAGATGTGTTGGTTGTCATGGTGACAACCCTTTATTCAGGGCTGATTTGGCATCATAAAGTAAGAGATAGGAAACTACCATGTCCCTTACATCTTTGGGTCTCCTCATATCCTTGGGTATATTTTATGAAAATAAATTTTTATGTAACAAATTTAAACCTAAAGTTTTCGGTTACTTAATGAGTTGCTTACCGGATCTCCAGGATCCAACGGATCATATTTACATTCTGCAAAAACTCTCACCAACTCAAAGACTTCCTCATAAATTTGTATCACCAAGTGTCCAAGGATGTTTCCTCTCACTCCTCCTATCTCAATTTTCTCTAGCTTCAGGAACTCAATGGCTGTTTTATATAGTTCCTAATAGAGAACAACAATGAAACCATTTGATTCATTAACATAATCAAATACCAGGGAATTACCACTACAGCAGTATTGATAACTTTAACAGAGAGAGAGAGAGAGAGAGAGAGAGAAGAAAAAGAGAAAGGAAAGGAAAGGAAAGGAAAGGAAAAAGGAAAGGAAAGGAAAGGAAAGGAAAGGAAAAAGGAAAGGAAAGGAAAGGAAAGGAAAGGAAAGGAAAGGAAAGGAAAGGAAAGGAAAGGAGAAAATAGAATGGGAATCATCAAAGAAAATAGTCCATGGATATAAAAATAATCACATTGGTCTACTAGGAATAATTATTTGGAAAATTTTCTTGAATATTGAAAGAAAGTCTGGAAGGAACTTTTCTAATGAATAAATTGTATATATCATATTTTTGGTACATATTTGTTTGCATTCTGTCTCTTCCATTAGATTGCAAGCTCCTTGAGGGCAGGGACTAGCCTTTGCCTCTTTATATCTTTAGTACTTGGCACACTGCCTGGCACATAATAAAGTGCTTAATAAATGTTTATTGATGACTAATACAGTAGAGACGTAAAGGAGGGAGAGATTGAGACCTGGGTTCAAATTCAGATCTTCCATTGACTATTTAAGTGACCTTGGTCAAGACCCAGAGGCCCTCTCTGAACTTCAGTTGCTTCTGACATAAAAAGGAGTTGTATTAGAATTTTAAGGCTTCTTTTAGCTGTTAGATTGTAATATGAGATCTGAAATAGTAGAGTTTTATAGCCAGTATGAGAAATACAGAGGAAAAAGAGGGAAGAATTTGAAAAAGAAAATATTTTAAAGGCAAAACATTTATTTGAATTCTTTTAAGATCTTCAAGTTTATAGTTCAAGTGCTATATTATTCATCCATGAAAACTTTTTTAAGTACCCTGGCCCCAGCAGCTTTTTCTTTTCTGCAGTAGTAACCATCTGTGTCCATTTACTGGGCATATCAAAAACTACTGCCATTTACTGATATCTATTTCATGCTATAACTACTTTTTTTCTAACTGACTTTTATATCCTTTTACCCTTTTTGTGCCCCTCTGTCCCACTGTCTAACAAATTTCCTGGTATTCTTGACAATTTTTATTTCTTCATCTTTAAAATTAAGGGTATGGTATATAGTAAAATGGAGAGGGTACAAGGCTTGGCATCAGAAAACATGAGGTCAGTTCATAGCTTTGCCTCTTTCTACTTGTGTGACCTTGTAAAATTCATTACTCTTTTTCTGGGCTTCAGTTTTTTCACCCGTAAAATGGACACATTAGACTTGAAAATAAATAGATTCCCTTCTAGATCTGAGTTTGCTACTTTGCCTATGAGGTTATTTGCTGGGGTAGAAGAGAAAGTCCTGGGCTCTGAAACACTTGGCTCATGACTTGGCTTCCAAAGTTGCCCTAGTTTGGAGTAGAGAGGCATCCTCTGTAGTTGCAAAACCACTACCCTCACAGCAGGTCTGGAATTTTTAAAGGCATCAAGATTTCAAGGAAACTAAGACCCTTCCACTTATTCCAAAATGGAAATTAATTTTCCATAAATAATATAGCAAGTGGCAGAGTCAGATAGGATGAAAACTGTTGAGAGCCTTTGGATGTAGAAATGCCATTGGAGAAATAGGATCAAATTTAGGGCCTGTTATCTGGATTCCCTACGTGACCAATCCAGACTGAGGCAGTCTTGGTGTTTGGTTCTGGTCACCTGAGCCCCCAAAAAGGCTCTGGTACCAGCAGGTAGGTTAATCCAAAATCAACTTGATCCCTCCAAAAAGGTTATTAGGAGTCATTTAGAGAAACAGAGTCTGTAACAGATATTTTATCTGGATCCCATTACAAAATCATCGGCAAGTAAAACTGTATGTATGATTTTTCTGCACTGCATGTCAGGATGCAGACAGAATGGGCCATCTAAGATAAAAATCTGAGGCTCCTCTTTTGTCTCAGTTTTTGATCCCCACCTTTCTTAGAATTCTTATTGGAGAGCTTTGAAGTGGCAGACCAGCATCTACTGAGTTGATGATTCCTTTCCTTAATAATTGAGAAGCCTGAATCCTAACAAATGTTACTTAGATAAGATTGCATATTTAGATTAGAACTGGCTCCTTTAGTCTGGACTTCATTTGGCCAAATGCAGGATTCGATTGGTGAGCATCTCCGTGGGGTATTTCCGCTCCCAGAATTATCCCCTACTAAGTTGGTGGTTGGAATTTGACCATTTGTCTTTGCACCTTTACTCTTTAGATTTCAATGGGTTATGTGTGATTTATTACCCCTTCACAACTGTGACTCTTTTTTGTTCTTTGCTTGAAATCAGTATATAATAAACTCCCAAGCCCACAGAATTCAGAACAGCATGGGCTAACCACTAGTCTAGTTGTTCTCATTTTCTTTCTCCTGCTTTAACCATCCTATGCTACCACGCCACTCAGGACCCCCAAAATCATATAGAGGCAGGCCCCCTATAGAAAACCAAAGGGACAGCATGGTATAATGGAAAAATCATTGAATACCTAGTCTGAATACCTTAGTTTATGTTCATTTCCCTTCTCTGGGCTTTGGTTTTTCCATCTACAAAATAAGGGGTTGGACTAATATAAGGTTCTGAACCTGGGGGCCATGAGCTTCCCCCCAACACACACACATAGCTTGTAATAATAAAATAGGATTTTTTTTTGCTGATTTATATATAAAATGTAAGCTGTATTGCTGGTGGAGTTGTGAATTGATCCAACCATTCTAGATGGCAATTTGGAACTGTGCCCAAAGGGCTTTAAAAGTCTGTCTGATTTTTGATCTAGCCATACCACTGCTGGGTTTGTATCCCAAAGAGATAATAGAGAAAAAGACTTGTACAAAAATATTTATAGCCATGCTCTTTGTGATAGCAAAAAATTGAAAAATGAGGGGTGCTCTTCAATTGGGGAATGGATGAACAAATTGTGGTATCTGTTGGTGATGGAATACTGTTGTGCTCAAAGGAGTAATGAACTGGAGGAATTCCATGTGAACTGGAATGACCTCCAGGAATTGATGCAGAGTGAAAGGAGCAGAACCAGGAGGACATTGTACACAGAGACTAAGACACTGTTGAAGTGCAACAGCACTATTGCATTCCCCACCTCCATATTTATCTGTGCTAGAGTACAGCTTAGAAATGCAATGGATGGGACATATAAATATATGCCTTTCATGGCTGTTACAATATCATCCTGGAGGAAGGAGGATTTCACATGGGGCTTGGTGACACCTCGATGGTTCTATGGATAGTAACTATGACAGTTAGCCTATATTATTCCACCTGTATCAATGCATGATCACTATATTGGCTGGGTAGGCAAGTTCATGGCCAGAAATCTAGGTTCTTGGTGGCATTCTAGACCTATGAAGTTGAGGTCAAATTCAGTGCAGAGGTTTTTATGGACGTTCCTGCCAAATTTTGGGAATGATGGCAGTGATAAGCTCTGTTAGAAATATCTCAGCTGAGTTTGAAAAATTGGCTCAAGACATAGCTCAAGACATCTCCCAAACCACTAAACTATAGCAAGAGATTGACTCCTTAGCAAAAATTGTTCTACAAAATTGGCTGGCCCTTGACATGCTCACAGATGCATGTGCCTTTATTAAACCATGTTGTTGTTTTTATGTAGATAGATCTGGAGAAATTGTGACAAATATCCATGAGCTTTAAAGGATTTTAAATGACACACAAGTGCCTATAGAGACTTGTGTGACTCCTAATGATAACTGGTGAATGTCATGACTGCAGGGAACTAGTTTGCTTGCAGTTGTCATCAAATGGGCTCTTATCTGCATTAGCTGTTTATAACAAGCTTTTACTTGGTGAAAAAATTATGTACATTCACACTGTGGATCATGGCCAAGTTAGAAAGGAAATAGAACTTGCTTTTGAATGAGAAACCTTTGTGTTTTGCCTCTGTTTGGCTGACCCATTGTCACATGGAATGTGAACTATAAATTCCTGATTTATTATTATTTTTCTTCTTTATATTTCCAATAGAATATTTTCTTTTTTCTTTTTTTTTGTTGAATACATGGAATCAGTATTAATGTTTTTTATTTGAAGGATAAATTTACAATATCTATTGGCCCTACTACCAATGCATACTCAAAAGCCTTAGACTAGGGAAACCTGCCATTGATTGTCAAATATTATGGAACTAATTAATAATTGTGTCTGATTTCAGAAGAAGGGATCACAAAAGAGCCACTGCATAGTGCAAAGAAGCACAAAGTCAAGGAGACCAGCAATCTCTATGGAATTGATGAGGATCTGTGCCAAGACTTCCCTGTGCCAGGTTCCTACAATGACCTCTATTTGGCTTTAATTTTGGCTCCCCAAATTCCCTGAGATTGAAGGTAAAACCAGACCAGGGAATCACACTCTTCCCTTTTGCCTCAGACTCTAATCCCTTCTCTTTTATAGTATGGCAGTTTTCCATAGTCCTGTCTGCCAATGGGTAAGTGCAATATTGCTGCAATTGTCCTGGAGGCTTGTAGGACATAAGTCACTTCAATTGGGCCTTGCTGTTGATTCAAGGACCTGTTATGGTTTTCTTTTTTACTTGTAATTTTATACACATAAGATTTTGATATATTTTTATCTTGATTTAATTTTTTCTCCTCTATTGGGTTTTTTTGGGGGAAGGGTTTTGGGTTTTTTTTGAAAATTGATTCATAGACCTCATAACTCAGCCATGAGGTGATTCTAGTGTTAGTCCATAGCCTCCTAAGGGGGGATTGTATAATTATCCTCAATTCCAAAGTTTAAGATCTTTTAAAGCAATTTTAGGAAAAGAAAATTGCCAATACCCTAAATCAAGGATGTAGGTTCTTCTGGAGAATAGGTTATAAGTATGATGGGCTGGGGGCAGATCTTGGTTTCCCACCACTGGCAGACCCCCTGCTGGGTCTTTTGCCACTGGCTGGGTTTTTTCCAGGGGACCGGGGTTTTTGTGAGCTGCCTAGGTTCCTGGGTTGGGTGACAGATTCGGGGCTTGGGTGATGGATTTGGATCCCTTGCAGAGGCACAGGCACTGGGCAGGGGAGGAGTAGAGAAAGAGTCCAGTTTTTTTTCCGGACCCCTGCTGGGTTTTAGCCTGGCAGGGTTAAGGGGGATTAGGGTTAAGGCTCTTGGGCTGGGGTTGGTGGGGATTTAGATCTAGAAGCCTGGAAGGGGTTAAGGGGAAAGGATCCCCTGCTGGGCTGGGTTTGGGCAGGAAAATTTTTTACTTACCCTTAGGCAGTAAGGCAGGCAGGATAGTTAGCAGACTCAGGTCCCATCTGGGTCGCCATAAACTGTGAGGGGGGTGGTGGTGAAGGGAAGGTAGGTAGAAGGAAGGTTTGATGGGAGAAAAGAGAGAAGGTGGTAGAGGAAGGGAAAGGAAGGTAGTTCCCCAACCCCTGCAGGGGAAAATTGACCAGAGACCTTTGGGGCTCAAATAAAAGATCAGAGAGCAACTTTAGGGTTTAGAATAGCTGGGTTTTATTTTAATTAGAAAAGGGAAGGTCTAGGAAAAACTAGGAGATAGATAGAAAGGGAAAAAAGCATCGAGAGAGAGCTCAGGATCTGAGAGTCTCTGGGCTGGAGAGCAGACCCTCCAGGGTAGAGAGAGCTAGCTAGCCTCCAGGATAGAGAGTCGAGCAGAGAGACTCCAAAGTAGAGAAAGTTATCGAGAGTTCAGGGTCAAGAGAGAGTGGAAAAGGTGCCAAACTCTCTCTTTTTTACTTTCTCTGACATCTCCCACAAAGGAAGTGGGAGGTATCAGGGGAAGTTGTAGCAGAGAGAGTCCTAGGAGTTGTAGTCTCCCAGGGCTTACGATAATTCCAAATGACACATAAGAATGCCTATAGAAACCACATACTACATCAAAAGATAAAGAGTGGACTTTGGGATATAATGGGATAAAAAGTTTAATTGGCTTTTTGTCAATGCATCTTTCAATCATTTTTTGTTTTCTTTCTCTTCTTTCTTTTCCTTCCCTCTTATCCCCAAATTGTTGTAATTCCTTCTTTGTGAAGTGCAATATTTTATACACCTGTAGTAAGAGAAGCTTTAGAGGTATAAGCTACATATGTGGAATGATTCACTGTGGAGACCTGACACGTTAATCTCCTAAAAAACTCAAATGAGGAGATTTAACATGCTGATCTCCCAAAGAATCAAAGAGGATTATATGAAGGGGAACTCCCTCCTAGGATCACACATTTGGATCTGACCTGCTTCTGTGCACTCCACTGTAGGTCACGGGACTATGGCCTATTTATTTGATCTGGAAATTATTGAGTTTGACCTGGAAGGGAAGGGGAAGTTAAAAGGTTCAAGACAAGGAAGTATGCTCTCTCTATTCCCTTGGATGCAGAGGTGAAAGGAAGGTGGAGAGAGCCATGTGGAGAAGCACCTACATGGCTAGTTAGAAATAGGTTGTTTTTTCCTTTGTCTGTCTTCTTTTACTCAAGTAAATATTAATAAACTCTATGGAAATTAAGGACTGGAGTTTTAATTTAGCTTTAACAAACAACTGTCCTGGAAAATAAATCCAGGAGAAATAATCTAGGAACTATTGAACTACCTGAAAGTCATTTTAAAAAAAAGTCTAGACATCATATTACAAGAAATTATAAAGGAAAATTTCCTGATATTCTTGAATAAAAATATAAAATAGAAATCAAAAGAATCCACTGATCACTTCCTGAAATAAATCCCCAAATGACAATTTCTAAGAATATGATGACCAATTCAAGAGCTCCTAGGCAAAGGAGAAAATATTGCAAGCAGCCAAAAAGATACAATTCAAATATCATGGAACCACAGTCAGGATTACACAAGATTTAGTAGCTTTGATATTAAAGGATCAGAATATATTGGAATATAATAATCCAGAACACAAAGAAACTAGGTTTACAACCAATAGTCATCTACCCAACAAAACTGAATATATTCTTTCAGGGGAAAAAATGAAAAGAGAAGATTTCAAAGCATTCCTGATCTTAGACCAGATCTAAACAGAAAATCTGATGTTCAAATACAAGACCCAAGAGAAACATGAAAAAATTAAATAAGGGAAAATTTAAGGAATTTAGTAAGGTCAAATTGTTTCTATTCCTACATGGAAAGATGATATTTATAATGTTTAAATTTTTTATTTTATCATCAGAACAGTTAGAAAGAGTATACATAGACAGAGGGTTTGGGAGTAAGCTGTTTAGGATGACATCCAAAACAAATTGAGGAGTGAAAAAGTGGATTGCACTGAGAGAAAGGGGGAAAGAGAGGTAAAATGGGTTAAATTTACCTAAGTAAAAATTTAGGTAAAACCTAAAGAGGAATGAAAAAAACTATTACAGTGGAGGGGAAGATAAGGGTGGTGTTATAAACAATGCTTAAACCTTACTCTCATTAGAATTGGCTCATAAAGTGAATAACAACGGGGGTATAGAATCCTATCTTACACGTTAGAGAAGTGGGAGGGAAATAAGAGGGGTAGGTGAGCAGGGATATGGGGAGGGTGATTAAAAGCAAAACAGTTGTGAAGAAAGAAAAAGAGCAGAATCAAAAGTGAAAATAAGATGAAGAGGAATGCACAGATCATAACTGTGAATATAAATGAGATAAACTCATCCATAAAATGAAAGTGAATAGCAGAGTGGATAAAAATCCAAAATTCTTTGATATATTATTTCCAAGAAACACATTTGAGATAGGGAGACACTCACAGAGTAAAGTAAGGAGCTGGAGTGGAATATATTTTTGCCTAATTAAAAGAGATAACGAAATTACATATTGATAAAAGGTACTATAGACAATGAAAGTAATATTAGTATTAAACATAAATGCACCAAATTGTATAACCTCCAAATTTTTAAAGAAGAAACTAAATGAGCTTCAGGAAGAAAGAAACAGTAAAACTATACCAGTGGAGGACCTCAACTTTCCCTTCTTACAACTAGGTAAATCTAACCAAAAAATTAACAAGACAGAAGTAAAGGAAGTGAATGAAATTTTAGAAAAGTTAGATTCAATAGATCTCTTGAGAAAATTGAAAGGGGATAAAAAGGAATATATTTTCTTTTTAGTAGTATATTGTACACACACAAAAATTGATCATGTACCAGGGCATAAAAACTTCATAACCAAGCAGAAATAATAAAGTCATCCTTTTCAGAACATAATACAATAAAAATGATAATCAATAAGGTGACTAGAACACAAAAACAAAAAGCAATAAATATTTTTTTTAATTAGTTCAGAGTAAAATGATTGATTTTTCAAATTGGTAGATAATTTCAGTCCTTCATTTTTCTTCCGTCTTTTCAAATGACTGCCTATTTCATTTCTCACTAATCCCTATCGCAGAGAGTAATTGAGGGTGTAGGAGAAGGAAATAAAATTCATCATTTTCTTTCCTTTCTAACAGCTCACATCAAAGGTTTTCTGTCTTTTGTTTTGTTTTGTTTTTGTTCCTGACAGTGAGAAATGATGATTTCCTTAGCCTCGGATGCCTGATATGGGTTTCCTTTTTCTGGGTAGGAAACAGAGCTCTATGAAGTATCAAAGATCGGAAAGAAATGAAAAATGGAAGATGCTGTCACTTGTGAGAAGTAAAATTAATATTCAAATACTCCAAGTATTATATTTAATAAGATTTATTAATAACAACTTGAAGTAAAAAGGAAATAAAAAGCTAGAGTAAAAAGCCAGCTTTCCTAGCCATGCATGTGGGAAAAGAGAGAGAGGGCACAGCTTATAGCAAACTTATAAACAACACATGTAGACTCAAGTGTGGGGGTGCAGGGAAAGGGATGCTGGGAGATGAAGTCCAAGGTACAAAATTCTCTAACTATACATTCCCCCTGTGATCCTTTTGGGAGACCAGTCTCCCCAAAGGAATCATTTTAAACATAACCAACTTTTAAAGTACAATAATTTGGGGATAAAAGGGAAATAAAAGAGAAAAAGAACAAAACTAATGTTAGGTACAATGACAAAGAAAAAACAATTGGGGGCAGTCCCCTCTGGTGTAAGAGTATACATTCAAAATAAATGCATACAACCCACCCCCCTCTGCATAGTTCAATTTAGCACATCCCAAATGTCACTCTGGATGTTTTGGTGCAGTGTGTGGTCTCTGTAGGCATCTTCATGGTGCCTTCTCCAAAAAGTTCACTTTCTGGATTTTGGGAGGTAGTCTCTTGTTCTAAATTAGGCTCAAATTCAAATCAAAGTTCACAATAAAAACATAGTTCCCCCCTGAGGAGGAAAATAACAAACACAGGGATCACTCAGGGAAGCATGGCTGAGTTATGAGGTATATGAAACAATTGGCAAAAGAAATAAAAAACATCAAAAAATCCAAATAGAAGAGAAAAACAACTTGTGGATGAAATATAAAATATCAAAGTCTTATGTCTGAAAAAAATCTAAGTAAAAGAAAAATAAACCTATAACAGGTCCTTGAATCAGGGCCCAATATATTATGTAATTGTGCACTTACCCAATAAGTAGCCAGGACCTACAGAAAGTTTGCCACACTATGAAAGACAGAAAAGGGACTTGATTTTTGCAGCAGATTGGAAAAAGCATTTCCTGGTCTGATTTTACCTTTCTTCTAAGGGATACTGGAGCCAGGATGGCAGCCAAAGTGAGGTGCTTGTTAGGGCTAAGGGAAGTCCTGCCTCTGACAAATGTCAAAACAGTTGCAACCTCAAACCCCAAAGAAGTTCAAGTCCTCTTGTCTTGGCTCAAAATTATCCCACTGGGATTGGTTAGCCTCTTTGACCTTGTGCTTGATTGGCACTATGCAGGTTATCTCTGTGCTTCTTTGGCACTGTGCAGTGACTCTTTTTGGTATTCCCTTCTTCTGGAATCTCTCTAGAAACAGAATCATTAGGCAAAGTCCCATAATTTTTTAAACAATCAATGGCATTATATCTATAGTCTAAAGCTTTTTGTGGAGGGGGTATACATACAGTTACAGTAAGGACTAATGGACATTTAAACTTACCCTATTGTAAAATAAAAAAAAAAACTTTTTAATACTGGTAGCATGTACTTAAAATACAAAAAAAAGGAGAAGAAAAATAAAACTCAAATACCATATTGCATATACTAGGAAAAAATAGTAAAACTGTTTTAAAAATAAAAAATATATAGCTTACAATCAGTGATACACTGTGTCAGCCAAGGAGAGGTAGATTACAAAGGTTTCTCACACCAAAATGAGATCCATTTCCTTTTTAACTTGATCATGAACCACTGTGTGAATGCAAATGATTTTTACAAAGTAAAAGCTTTATAAAACAGTAATACAATAGATAATGCTTTCAAAGAAAGTACCAAAATACCCAAAATTCACAATAGCCTAGTTAATGACAAAAGCAAACAAACCCACTATCATATAGGATGCACATGAGTCTCTATATAGCCATTTGCTGTTTGACATTTAAAAAAACCTATAAACTGATGGATACTTGTTGCAAGTTCTACAAATGTAGCAAATCTTTCAACCATGGTAAAGATATTTTTAACAAAGTCTATTACCGATATTATTCTAATATTTGGCAGAAGAGTCTAGAAAAAACACAAACCTCTGTACTGCTGATGAAAACCTTTTGGGGTCTAAAACATCACCAAGAATCTAGATCATTCTAGATGGTGGAAGTAGATTAAACTGAAGAGTTACAAAATCATGCATGTCACCCTCTGCAGGAAAAAAAAGTAGCGTGGATGGCAGACTCTGGTCTTGGGCTGTCAGAGGCTGTAGGCTGGGTGGGCTGTGCATGGGGGTGGGAGTGGGGCTGAGAGGCAGGAAGCAGCAGTAGCAGGCAGAGCAGCAACAGGAGAAGCAATGGGTATGAGAAACAGCAGGAGAGAAAATATGGCTTGCAAAATTTATCTACTCTATTCTTTTCTCAAAGGCTTAAAAATATTTTTGAGAATTCTAGTCCGAGTGGCAGCCAAAAATGTGAGAAGTAAAATTAACATTCAAATACTCCAAGTATTATATTTAATAAGATTTATTAATAACAACTTGAAGTAAAAAGGAAATAAAAAGCTAGAGTAAAAAGCCAGTTTTCCCAGCCACGCACGCAGAAAAAGAGAGAGGGGGCATGGCTTAAAGCAAACTTATAAACAACATGTGAAGACGGAAACATTAGGGCACAGGGAAAGGGATGCTGGGAGATGAAGTCCAAGGTACAAAATTCTCTAACTATAACACTCAAACAGCAAAGAGGCTTTGAGAAAATTAGTTCTCAGGCAAGTTTTGGGTAAGTGGAAGACAGAAAGAAGCTTTCAAGAAGACAGTTTAGGAGGATCTAGTATAGGATCTCAAATTAGAAGGCCTATTTTCAAATTCTAGTTCTCATACTAATTAGCTGTGTCATATTAGGAAAGTCACTTTACTTGTCTTAGACTTCAGTGATCTCATCTGTAAAATGAAAGTTTGTGCTTGATAACTCCCAAGTCCCTAAGCTAGAATAGCTCTAAAGATAGGATACTATAGGACAGAATTTTAAAAGATGCAAGGATCCCAAGATGCAGAAAAGCCATTAAATCAATGATGTTAAAAGGAAGGCTTAGCTAGAATAACTCAGTTTCACTTTTACCTCTATTATCTTGACTCTGTTGAAGAATGAAGTCATTCTGGTAAATGCAAGAGTGGATGGGAATTCCCACAGGACTGGTTCTTTGCCATTCTAAGGAAAGGAAAAATTGGTGTCAGCTTCACATATTGAAATCATGAGTGGCAGTGCAAGTTTTGACATGACTCCTCTCCCAATCAGCAAGTACCTTAAAGAAACGAGGCATATTGGTGCAGCAAAAGTCATAGGTACTGTAGATTTCCCTTAAAATGTTCACGGAGTCTGAGATGCCAACCAATACTTCCTCTATTTCACCTTGTAATCCTTTTAGCACTTCTTCAGGGTTCAGAAAATTGCGGGTCTAGGCAAAAACCAAATTCCAATATCCTTACAAGTTCTTTAGAATGGTATTATTAGCATATCATATTTATATGTTGTTTTATTCTTCTCCTTCCTTGTTGGTCTAGAGCAGTGGTCTTTGCAATTCTACTGGTCAGTACTTTAGATTATTTATAGGGAATCACTTGGTGAGGGGGCCTACAGCTCCCTAGAGAAAAGTGCTAAGGTTTCTTCTTATGGAAAATTCTAATATTTAGGGATAAACAATAAACCAATAAACTACATACATATAGGCTAAAGTCCTTTCCATCAAATTAAGACACTTACTGCTTATTTTGAAAGAGCCTCCCACCACCAACCTCTGCAGGATTTAGCAAATGTGTGTTTGAGGGGGGCCACCCTCCCAGAAGCTATAGGGTCTTTAAGTTGCACCCAGCCTCTATTGTCTCTTTGGTTACTATGTTTCTGGGGCTAGAATTTTGGACTTTAAAATAATATCCAAAGTTTATGAATTTAGGACAGGTACTTGGTTATATTCCAAGGAATAAAAAAAAGGAACCAAAAATTCAGGGGGAAAAAAGGAAAGAAAAAAGAGATATAAATATAGAAACTAATTGTTCCAGGTTATGGTTGAATAATTTCTGTAGAACAGGTTAATCATATCCTAGTGATTCCAGGTCACTAAGCAGTTTCTAAAGAAAAGATGCCTCAACATTCAATTCAACTCATTCCAGCACTGGGGATACAAAGATAATTTGAAAGTCTCTGTGTTACTGAACTTTCATTCTATTTGGAGAAACTTGCAGAGCAAATTAAATACAAAATACATACAAAATAATTTGGGGGTGGTGGTGAAGGGAGTTGAATTGACACAGATCTAATATAAAGGGTACTTTGTTAACAATTAAAGGACTCCAGAGGAAACAAAGGAGGGGTGGGGGGTAGAGTGGGATAGAGGCACATTCATGAAAGACAAAGAAATACTCCCAGAGATTGAGAGAAATTAATATTGCTTAAGTCAAATACTCAGTAAGTGACTTATAGGAAATAGGAAACTATTTCAGGAAGATCTTTCTGAATTCCTAAGCATGGTTTGAGGAAAAGGGTAATGAGAAAGATGTTGGGGCTTTATAAGAATGTTACTAGAAAAGGGGGAGAAGTGTGATGGAGCTTGTAAATTACCATTTCAATGAACTGGTTGCAAATCTCCTGCAAAATGACAATGATCCTTGTTGGGGTGTTATAGTATTCAGAAGTGGCCCATATTAAGCAGATGGTAAAAAACACCTTAGAAATAAAGGTGGGAAGCTGCAAAGAAATAATGTGCCCATAAGTCCACTTAGAAATCAGTAAAAGTACCTAGTCAAATAAATGGTTCCCTTCCCTTAGAAGCTATCAGCTTTGTAATATTTAATCCCAGTGCTTCATTAAATTGAACATGCTCGCTTCTGTTAATAGAAAGCTTTAATATACAAACTCTTCCCTTTAGCCTATGTGGAGCACACAAAACAAATGACTTCTGTTCTCAAAGCTTACCGAAGAGTAGTCAGCCTGTTCCATTTCCTCCAGTAAAATCTGGAGAGGCTTTAGGTAGAGAACAATATCTTCAGCTTCTCTCAATCCTGTGTACAAAAAGCATTAACTGAAGGTAAACAGAGATGGGGGAAGAGTGGGAAGAGGAGAGAGAGAAAAAGAGATCTCTACCTAATTATCTATTTTTATTGATACCAGATCTCTCTATCCATACATCTATCTTCACAACAGAAGATAGTCAACAAATAGAAAGCAGTTAGAGAAGACATTTGTAGAAAAAACCAGGGCTCCAGACGACTAGGGACTTGCTGAAAGTCAGAGACCTAATTAGCATGGAGTCAGTTCATTAGGGCAGTGATGGGCAAACTTTTTAAAGAGGGGGCCAAAGGAAAGGAAATGCTCATCTGTCAGTCTGTTTCTAAGGCAAGTCTTTTGAGTTTCATTGTATTGTATCCTACTCATTGTATTCGCCAGATTAGAAATAATGTTGTGTGGCCTGATAGAACATTTCAGGGGGGATTAGAAATAATGTTATGTGGCCTGATAGAACATTTCAGGGGGTTGCATCTGGCCCGGTAGTTTGCCCATCACTACCTTAGGGTATCAATATGGGGCAGAGCAGGGCAGGGCTGAGCATGCTTCTTTCCAGTGGTACCACTGTCTTTGAATCCTTGCCAGAAAGTCTTGTGTTGGCCTCTGTGGCATCTCTTTCTTGAACCTATATTTTTCCTCATTATAATTTCTGTAGGGGGTAAAGGTCCGATAGGGACCTTTCCCAGAATGGCTGCAACCTCTCTGTTGCCACAGTCCACAACTATACCCCCATCCTCACTTAATTTTAGCTCTATCAGAAGGTGACCCCACATGCTCAGAGCCCTAAAATCCTTTCAGAAAGGATTCTGAAATTTAAATTAGAGTACAATTTGATAGATCCTTGAAGCTGAGTGAATTGTGAATTTACCTTCATTGACATCAGAATAAACACTCTGAAGTGCTGGCCAGTAGCAACTCTTTGATTCTTCCAGTATTTCCACTATTTTATTCACTTTAGGCCTGCTCAGCTAAGAAGGAAATTATGTTAATACAAGAGCATCTCAACATCAGAGCAGTAAAGAGGGTAGCAAATGGGTCTTTGTTTCAGAGCATAGGGTATTCAGAGAATGAGGTACAAAGAAATAATTGAGTTTAACACTTAGTTGTGTTATAAGGAAATCAGAGAGGAAGCAGGAAGTGCAAAAGCAGAGAGATAGAATTCCAGAACTCTGGAGACAGTGACTCTGGTGGGACAGTTGGTTGGATTTGACTCTGGAGGAAAACCCTGTTTTTGTGGACTTATCCTTCAAGCCTTTCACCTTCTAGGAAGTGGTTGAGTTTGGGTTAAACTCCATGGGTGAACTGTATGAGTAAAATCCTCCCCTTCTTATTGGATCTATATCTACTACTGCTATGATTTTTCTAATGGACTCCTGCCAACCACAGAGGACAGCTCTTTGTGAGACATCTCCCTTTGACCCAGTAGACCTGTGTACCTCGCAGCTTTCCCTTACTCTAAGTACTGGCGAAGGGGGGGGGGGGATTCTGGTTAGGAGATAGTCCAGGTAGTTGGGATCTATAGGTAGAGATTCAGTGTAGTTAACATCTATTCAAACTTGTTGGACTTTGGTGGGAGGAATTAGTTATAATACCCAGTTAAGATTATCCCACTCCCCTTCCCCTACCTGTCCTAGTTAATAAACCCTGATTTACATAGATTGATAACTTGTCAGCTTCTCTCTAAAAACCTTCCCAACCTAATAGCTTCTGATAACTGGCCCTAAGGACTTTACCATCTAAGAATCTAGAAAACCACCTAAACCTTACCTAATATATTACTATATTTTTTATTTCAGTTGGCAAGAATAATTAGTTAAAACAAGCTTTCAGATGACAATTTCCTTCCTACTCCCTTTCCAGTAGTTGTCTATCTAGGACCAGTCTTACAATGATCTATGTCTCCCACTATTTCCTAATTCCAACTGAATCGAGAGTTTAATTCCTGTTCTTTGCCAGATACAAAAATTGCCAATTAAAGCTCTCTTCAACAAAGGAAGTATATCCCCCTCCACCATCCCTTAACCCCATCAGCTTCTTAAGGTTTTTTTCCTTGGGAAATGAGAACAACCCTACAAGCCTTTGTTCATGAAGTCTCCTTCTCCCGAATTGCCAACAATCTAGTGATAACAAATATGAAAGATTTCATTGTGGTAATTAAATATCACACCATACCTGATCATGAATACACTTCAGATTCGTCAGTCTGGAAAGCCAAAAGTCAAATTCTACTCGTGGCAATGGATGTAATCCATCTAGCAGAGGTTGGGCTGAGTCTTTACTCAAGACATCCCTGATTTGGTGAGACCAGTCTATGATTATGGTTTCAATAGCATGCAATAATGAATTATCCAATGATGAAGGTAGTCTGAAAACCCACAGAGAGGCATATGATAAGTTATTTACCTAATAAAATCAACACTTATATTCAGCTATTCTCCTCAGAGGAGACTTGCTCCTCTGTTTTCTTTTTTCCTCATCAGCACTGTTGAAACATCTTTTCCCTAAAATACTCATCCTCACCCACTTTAAGTCAATTAAAAAAAATTTTTTTAAGTGTGACAATGTGGGCCAGTCTTTGAGTGAGGATGACTTAGGATTAACCCTTAGGGAAGTCACTTGACCTCTTGGTGTCCCTAGACAACTTTTCAAGATTCTGCTACAAATTGCTGATTTTCACCAATGGAGGGGCTTTTCCATATAAAGAATATCATACACTAATGAAATTACAAGTACAAATTTTCCCATACTATACCCCCTTCACACACACACATACACAAAGTGTCAGGCACTATGCCAGGTACCTCATAGCAAAGAGCTTACATTCTACTAGAGAGGAACCAAAACACACACATGTACATATATGTAATGATGTTTACATATATACACTTATATTTAAAAGTACAACAAAAAATAAGGTGTGATGGGGCAAAGGAAAGCTCTAGAGATAAAATTCTCTTAGAAAATTTAAGGAGAGAACACTGTGAACTGGAGTTGGGTAGGGAAGAGAGACTATGAGGAGGAACCAAACTGAGAAAGATTAGGAAAGACAAAGGTAAAGAAAGCACACATGTAATTTGTGAGGCAGAATGCAAATGGACAATTTGTCCATTTGTTAACTTCCCAGGTTTCCAATCCTTGAAAGGGAAAGAAATGAACAATAGGAGTGTACTGGAGCCATCTTGAACTAGAACTTAAAGTCAATGATTTTTCAATGTGAGAAGGAGCAGGTAGGTGCGGTGGATTGACAGCCAAGCCTGAGTTAAAATCTGAGCTCAGATACTTCCCGTGTGACCCTGGACAAGTCACTTAACCCCCATTCCTTAGCTCTTACAACTCTTCTACCTTGGAACCAATATACAGTATTGATTGGAAAATAGACAGTAAGGGTTTTAATTTTTTTTTCAGTATGAAAATTTTATCTTGGAAATTGTTAAATGCTACAAAGCAGGGCTTGATTTATGATTTGTTTACCTAGACTTCAAAAAGTGGTCTAGAAAATATTGATAATATAGATTAAACTTAAAAGTATGTCACATATAGTTGTTTTTTTCTACCAGAGAGCTGATTGTTAAACATTTATCAGCACTCTGTTAAATAGATTTATGATCATAATGCCCCTTTGTAGTATGTTTCATCAAGTCTCCCTTTCCTTTTTACATACTGCTAGTGTGGACTTGATCAAAGATTAGGTCAGGTATGTGTGTTGGAGTGCAGGTGTGGGGATGGGGTGGGGTCACTAAAAATTTAAATGCTGTTAGAGATTCAGGAATCCAGACTGGTCACAGGTTCAGGAATATATCAATGTTCCTCTTCTATCTTTAGTCAGCTTCATTAGGAAAAATTGAGCAGAGGATTATAGATTTCTAGGTATAAGGGATCTTAGGGACCATCTAGTCCAACTCACTAATTTTACAGATGAGAAAATTGAGGTTCAGAGAGCTTAAGTGACTTGTCTAGGGGTCACATTGTTCATATGGAATTTTGAACTTGAATCTTGATGACTACTTACTCTATCTGTGCCATACAGCCTAGTTCCAGGGAAATAATTGTTCTGTTTAGCTCTTTAGTCTGTCAGATCTCAGATAACTCTTGAAACATCTTACCTTTCCATTGCTTCTACTGAACCATCCAAAGTCCCCAAGTGCTCTGGGATGGGAAGCAGAGTTTTTCCTTTGATTTTCCCTCCCATCACAAACATCTCATTCTTCAGTCTATGAGCTTGTTGGACTATGTCTTCTGAGACCACCCGGGGCCAGCCACGCAGGTTTTCACTTTCATTGAACAGAGAGTAAATAATCTAGAAAGACATATTTTTTTAAAAGTTTCATTGTCTACCTACATCAATCTAGGGAAAGTTTTGCTAAGCAGTAATTTTCCCATACAATCTGCAGTGTGGCAGGGATAGCAGAGTTACCAATTCTCAACCACAAAGTTAGGGGAGGATTATATAAATGAGAAGGGGAGAGAGGAATATGATATCAAGTCTATAATCCTACAAGGGAGAAAGGAACAAAAGTGGGATCAGTGATGATTTTGCCTTCAAGTTTGGCAGAAAAACAACCATTAACTGGCATATATTAACTGGCAAGGCATATATTGAGTGATCAAAGAACTTTCTAACTTCTTAGACCTTTTATCTTTCATTCATTTGAATGAATGAATTTGAATGAACTTACCTCCTCTACTATAGCAATAAGCTGATCCACAGGTGTATGACTTATGTCCCCATAGAGAAGAGAAGTATTATAGTTCAACTTGGTGACAGTGTCACGAAGTGACTTTACAAAATAAGCTCCTTTGGTCTTGAGAGCAGGTGGGAAGCCAAGGCAAGGAATGACGAATCCTGATTGATTGAGGGTGAACACCATGACTTCTGTCTCTGTTTTGTCAAAGAACTCAATAAGCATGGCCAAATTTTCCTCATACCCCAGCATCTTGAACCACTTATCAGGTTTAAATCTTAATGACAGAGAATTATAAGCTTCCAAATACATCACTCTTGGGTCAGAGGGAGGGTTTTGCAGTGACATCTTGGTTTCCTTTTATTCTTCAGGTTCTTCCTGAAATAATGAATGGACTAGGAATAGTAAATGGCACAGAAGCTACTTCTTGGTTTTAGATTCTCTCCAAATTGGGGATTTCTTTGGAACCTTTGTTCATCTGGAGCTCATTTTCCTGTATGAAAAAATTAGAAAAAATAAATATCAACTATGAATTTGTATTTTTTTTCATAGGGATGGGGTATGAATATGGCTGAAGATATTGACATATGTCCTTTGCTGAATTTGGAAAGATAACTAAAGAACTTAAACATAAGTAAAATAAAATAAACTCTTGTAATGAGAGCTGTAAGAATTTTGGGCCTGGGGCAAACAGCATGAAGGACCTCAATTGGGAGGTAAGAGAAGAGAGACACTCCAGCACAAGACTAATACTTAGAGGAGAGAAGAGAAGACTAGGGTAGAAAAAGGAAGGTCTCTGCATTACCTGGTAGATTCCTATTTCAACTTTTTTTCTTTTTTCTTTTTTTTGCTACCTGGTTAAACTCTAGTGTTTTTATTCTTCTCAAGGAGTAAAAGTGCTGTTAGTTTCTCTAAATTTGGCAGTTTGGAGGCAAAGTCTCTGTCACCTTAACCTAGTTACAACTATGTTTGCAAGGTGTGGAAATCCATGGTGGAAGAAACAACCTAGCATACCACCATGAATCCCTTGGTAGAGGATATTTATAGCTGGACACCTAGTAAAAATATTGCTGAGTCAGAGTATACATGCAAATTTTAAAGCCTTTTGGGCTTTAAATTCCAAATTGTTTTCTAGAGCAGTTGGATTAGTTCATAGTTCCAACAGTGCATTAAAGTGCCTGTTTTCCCATAGTTCTCTGGAAATTGTCACTTTCCTTTATCATCAATGTTGACCAATTTGATGGTGCCTCAGAGTTGTTTAAATGTGTATTTCTCTATCAGTGATTTAGAGCATTTTTTATATGGCTACTAATTGCTTGGGTTTCTTCCTCTAAAAACTTCCTTTTTATATCCTTTGATCATTTATCTATTGGGAAATGACTTTAATTCTTATAAACTTGAATCTGCTCCTTTTATGCATTATAAATGATGTCTTTATCAGATTAACTTGCAATAAAGATTTCCCTTGCTCAATTTCCTTCTTTTCTTCTAACTTTAGTGTCTCTGGTTTTTAATAAGCATTTGTTATGTACTGGTCATTAAACTAAGAGTTGAGGATACAAATATAAGCCACAGGAAAGACAATCTCTTCCTTCAAGGAACTGAAAAGCCATTGGGATAAAGGGAATGTGAGGATATGGGAATGATTTTGAAGTCCAGAAAGTCAGGAACAGGGCTGGAAGAGGAATGAAGGTGGGGTGGCCTGGGGCCCTTAACAAAAAGGGGACTCCAAGAGAAACTCACCAATGGGAGAAGGGGTGGGGGGAAGCTTTGGATATTCAAAGATGACCAGGCTGCATGAGTGGTAAGATGTTCCAAGATGAGGAGGCTCCAGGAACTGAGGGAAGTTCTTGGATGAGGCATCAATAGAGACATGATTTTGAAATCCAGTAAGTTAGGTACAGTGGAGTACCAGCCTGGAGTTAGGAAGATCTGAGTTCAATTATAGTCTCAGACATTTATGAGCTGTTTGACCTTAGGCAAGTCACTTAACTCCTATTTACCTAATTCCTCATCTATAAAATGAAATATGAATAATGAAGAAAATGGCAAACCCCTCCAGTATCTTTGCCAAGAAAACCCCATGGACCCACAGGTACACAAAGAAGTGAACAGGACTGAACAACTGAAAAACAAGAAGTCAGCCAGGCCCAGAAGGGGAACAAACTGAATGAATCCCTCAGTCTGAGTTGACTGGAAGCAAAAGATGTGTTTTGCAAATAACTTCTTGAAGATAATCATGACAGGAGGAAGGGAAGCTCTAAGCCCTAACTAATAAGACAACATGGACATGACTAAATTTACTTCACTTTGCATTAATTCATGTAAATCTTTTCATGCTTCTCTGTATTCATCAGGTTCATTGATTCTTTTTTTAAGGGTAAATATAATAGTAGTAATAGTATTTTAAATATTTTACTTTCTTCAATTACATTTTAAAAATTCATTAAAAAATTTTAGTTCCCAATTTTCTCCCTCCTTCCCTCTTACTCTTCCTCATGGAGAAGGAAAGCAATTTGATATAGGTTACACATGTGCAGTCACAAAAAACATATTTACATATTAGTCATGCTGTGAAAGAAAACAAAACAAGACAAAAACTCAAGAAAATTAAAGCATTCACAGTTGATCATCATACAATATTACTATTATTGTACAGTAGTCCTGTCATGGTGTACAATGTTCTAATTTCGCTCACTTCTCTTTATGTGAATCCAGGTTTTTCTGAAAGCATCCTTCTCTTCAATTCTTATAGCACAATAAAATTCCATCTCAGGGGGCAGCTGGGTAGCTCAGTGGATTGAAAGCCAGGCCTAGAGACGGGAGGTCCTAGGTTCAAATCTGGCCTCAGACACTTCCCAGCTGTGTAACCCTGGGCAAGTCACTTGACCCCCATTGCCTACCCTTGCCACTCTTCTGCCTTGGAACCAATACACAGTATTGACTCCAAGATGGAAGGTAAGGATTTAAAAAAAATTCCATCACAATTATATACCACAACTTGTTCATCCATTCCCTAATTGGCGAACATTCCCTTAATTTTCAATCTTTTGCCATCACAAAAAAGCTGCTATAAGTATTTTTGTACATATAAATCCTTTTCCTTTTAGAAAATCTCTTTGGGATACAGATCTAGGAGTGATATTGCTAGAGTATGCATGATTTTATAGCCCTTTTGGCATAGTCTCAAATTTCTCTCCAGAATGTTTGGATCAGTTCACAACTCCACCAATAGTACTTTTCCCATATTCCAACTAATATTTGTCATTTTCCTTTTCTTTAATATTAGCCAATCGGGGGTAGCTGGGTAGCTCAGTGGATTGAGAGCCAGGCCTAGAGACGGGAGGTCATAGGTTCAAATCTGGCCCCAGCTGTGTGACTCTGGGCAAGTCACTTGACCCCCATTGCCTATCCTTACCACTGTTCTGCCTTGGAGCCAATACTCAGTATTGACTCCAAGACAGAAGGTAAGGGTTTTAAAAATAATAATAATAATAATATTAGCCAATCTGCTAGATATGGTACCTCAGAGTTGTTTTAATTTGCATTCTCCTAATCAATAGTGATTCAGAGCATTTTTCCATTTGACTATTGATACCTTTGATTTCTTCATCTGAAAACTGTTCATACTCTTTGATGATTTATCAACTGGAGAATGATTTGTATTCTTATAAATTTGAATCAGTCCTATATATATGTATTTGAGAAATTAGGTTTTTATCTGAGATACTTGATATAAAAACTTTTTCACAGTTAAGATTACTATGGATTTCTCTTCATCCTATTTTCTTCATTTATCTTTTTCTCTCTCTTCTTTTATCCTGTCCCTCCTCAAGTATTTTGCTTCTGACCACCATCTCCTTAATCTGTCCTCTCTTCTCTGCATTCTCTTCTCTTTACTTTGTTCACCACCTAACCTCCCTGTAGGGCAAGAGAGATTTCTATATCCACTAAGTGTATCCCTCTTTAAGTCAATTCTAATGAGAGTACGGTTCAAGCATTGTCCACCACTCTACTCAATATTATCCTCCACTGTAAAACTCATGTCTTTTATGTGAGATAATTTACCTCATTCTACCTCTCCATCCTCTTCTCCCAATGCATTTCTCTTTCTTGCTCCTTAATGTTATTTTTAAAGATATTATTCTAACATAGTTAACTATATTCATGTCTGTCTAATAATGATAAAGTTCTTAGGTGTTATATCATCTTCTCATGAAGGAAGTTTGATCTTCTTGAATCTCTTGTGTTTTCTGTTTACCTTTTTAATGCTTCTCCTGAGTCTTGTATTTGAGCATCAAATTTTCTATTCATTTCTGGGTCTTTTCATCAGGAATGCATGGAAGTCCTCTATTTCGTTAAATATCTATTTTTACCCCTAAAGGATTATACTCAATTTTTCTGTGTAGGTGATTATTGGTTGTAGTCTTAGCTGTTTGGTCTCTGGAATATCACATTCCAAGCCCTCTGACCTTTTCATATATAAGCTGCTAAATCTTAAATTATCTTAATTATGGCTCCACAATATTTGAATTGTTTCTTTCTGGCTGCTAGTAATATTTTTTCCCTGACATGGAAGCTCTGGAATTTGGCTATACTATTCCTAGGAGTTTTCATTTTGAGATTGCTTTTAAGAGATGATTAGTGAAGTATTTCAATTTTCATGTTACCCTCTAGTTATGTGAAATCAGAGTAGATTTTCTTCATCAGTTCTTGAAATATAATGTCTGGGCTCCTTTTTAGATTATGGCTTTTAGTAATCCAGTCTTAAGTTATCTTTCCTCAATCCATTTTCTGGGTCAGTTTTTTTTTTTTTTTTTTTTTTTGTATTTTTTTTTTTTTTTTTATTTTAAACCCTTAACTTCTGTGTATTGACTTTATAGGTGGAAGATTGGTAAGGGTAGGCAATGGGGGTCAAGTGACTTGCCCAGGGTCACACAGCTGGGAAGTGGCTGAGGCCGGTCTGGGTCAGTTTTTACAATGAGATATTTAGCATTTTTTCTATTTTTTTCATTCTTTCGATTTCAATTTATTGTTTCTTGATGTTTTATGAAATCATTCACTTTCATTTGCTCAATTCTAATTTTTAATGAATTATTTTCTTTAGTAAGCTTTTGTACTTCCTTTTCCATTTGGCCAATTCTGCTTTTTAAGTAGTTCTCTTTAGTGAATTTCTGTACATCTTGTTCTATTTGACCAGTTCTGTTCTTTTGAAAAGTCTTTTCTTTAGTGTATTTTTATGCCTCTTTTACCATTTGGCTAATTCTGTTTTTTAAGATTTTATTTTCTGCAGGTTTTTTTATCCTTTTATTATGTTATTGATTTTTTTCATGATCTTCTTGCATTACTCTTGTTTCTATTCTCAATTTTTGTAAATTTCTCATAATTTTTTAAAATCCTTTTTGAACTCTCCTAGGAATTATTTCAGGGACTCTTCTTCTGAGTTTATGTTTTGATCTTTCTTACTATACATTCCATGGTCAGGTTTTTTTGTTGTTGTGTGCTCATTTTTCCAACCTATTTCTTGACTTTTTTACTTTATGTTAAAGTTGAGTTCTCAGTGTGGTAGCTTTGGAGTTTTTGCATTTTTGTTTTGAGCCAGTTCTAGGGATGTGTAAGTTTTTAGTTCTTCCAAGATGGTATGAACTAAGGAGAGGTGTTTTCCTGGCCTGTGCTCTGGTTGATGAGTAACCATAAAACTTTTTTTACCCTGGAAATGTGACCAGGACCTCTGCTCCCCAATAGCTACATGCTCTAGTGTGCTAGCACTCCTCCTTGATTTAGAACTTTGAATTACACATAGGCAATGCAATAATTTTGCCCCGAATAACAGCAAAGGGTCCTCTATAATCTCCTCCTGACCAGTTGTCCAATTTCATTACTATCTGTGGACTGAGAGTTCCAGAAACTGCCATTGCCACCAATTCAGTGACTCCCAAGACCTGCTGCTGGCTTGCCAGGGCATGACTTATCTTGGACTTGGCTTCACTCTCACACAAGGGGATCATATCTTTCCTGTTGAAGTTGGCTTGGAATGGAAAATTGTTTCATGTCATCTTTTTGTCGGTTCTGCTGCTCCAGAAATTAATTTGAGGTGTTATTTTAAGGTTGTTTGGAGGGGAATTTAGGAGAGCTCAGGTAAGTCCTATACCATCTTGTCTCTGCCTCCCATGTTTTTTGATTTTTAAAAAAAACCCTTATCTTCTGCTTTAGAATCAATCCTAATTAACAGCTCCAAGGCAAAAGAGTGGTAAGTGTGAGGCAATTGGGATTAAGTGACTTGCCCAAGTCAGGAGTTATAACATTTTTGCTGATAGAATTTGATGAAAGGTAATAATGTAAAAGGAGAGGCTTTTCCCCTCAAAGTTGACAAGTGGCCCCATAAAATGAGCCCTTAAGGTCTTTGCCTCAGTGTTTGTTCTCATGTTTTAGGCAGAGGAATTGGAATACAGAACCTTTACATTTGGAAAGGTCAGGAGAACAAACTAGTCATGTATCTAGGTGTCCATGAGGCCAGAAATCAAGCTCATGCTGATTTTTGCAGCCCCTGAGGAGTGAGGATCAAACTTCAGGACACAGCTTAGTGGTAGTGAAAATGAAGACTCATTCAGCAGTGATGCTATATCTAAATGTGAAGTTGGTAGAATAAATGCTACAAATAAATTTTGCTAAGTCTGAGTCCTCTCTTCCCTAGGAACAAGATAATTATCCGAGAATGTGCTATTGAGCTGATGGGAGCAAATGTTAGTGCTTTTGTTTCTTGCTATATCTTCAAAGTGGATATACCTTTATAAAAATTAATTGATGATTAAGTGATTAAATGAACCTGGAGAGGTAGTCACAGATGGCTAACAGTGAAGAGGAGGGGAACACTCTTGGAATAGGAACTCAGAATGAGGGTAGTAGAGAAAGACACCCCAATGCCTCAGGAGAGTCTTCTATAATCCTGAAGGAGAGATGGCTCTGAATTGGGCCAAAACATACTCATTACAAAGGATAAACCATTCAGCAGAGCTGACTAAAGAGAATGTAATGAAGGAAGGAACTGGGAGAGTGCTGCTGCCCACATGGTAGGGGTTAAACAACAAGGGAATAATTAGTCCCTTGCTCAGTGTCCAAGAACTTTATATCCCTGAAGTAGCATGAACATTTTTAGCTATGGAGTCCTTGTCACAGTTTATGAACACCAACAAAATTTAAATTCTTTGGTGACAGTACATACACTGTGTACCAGCCTGCAATGTTGACTATTCATTCCTAATACAGTTATACAATGAATCATTAAGTTCGTTCCTGTCTTAATGCTTTCAGGGTGTGTTTTAATTTGATTTGATTTGATATTTCCCCTATTGCTTGTAAAAAGTTTCCAATATTTTAAAAAGAATTTTGAGTCTCAAATTCTCTCCTTCCTCACCCTTCAGATGGTAAGCAATCTCATATAGATTTTACATGTGCAGTCATGTAAACCATTTTCTCATGCTAATTCTTTTGTGGAAGGAAACGAAGAATAAATTAGAAAGTGAAAAAAGTTTGCTTTGGTCTGGATTCAGACTCCATTAGTTCCTTCTCTTGGAAGCAGATTGCATTTTTCATCATGAATCCTTTGGGATTGTTTTGGATCATTGATTGATTGAGGATTCCCCAGGCCCATTGAAGCAAAAGGCTGCCAGAAAGAGACAAATTTTGTGAAGGCAAGGACTGGTCATGAACTCACAAGTTCAATAAAACTTGTCTTGAGTATGGTTGACACTTTTTAACTGATTTAAAACATTTTTGATGGACTAAAATATTATTGATCAGGTTAACATAACCTTAAGACTTTATCTCCAGACAGAACACTTTTACTTATCTCTCTATTCTTGGCACCTCGAAACATCTTTGTGTTATTAGATAACACCAAAGTAGAAGATTTATAGATTAGGACTGATGAATGTATTGACTCCCTTATGTAGCTGCATATTCTGATTAGTTTGTATATTTTGGTAACTCTAACATGCTCTTAACTGATATATAGAAAATATATATTTCTGACATGTTATCCTTTCCTTGGTGTATGATGCTTCAATTAGTAGTGTATACTTTTGACATGTCATCTTTTTACTGAATATGCTCTTTGTTCACAGTATGACAATTGTGTATAAATACTGATATTCCTAATAAACTTGAGTTCCTTGAGACTGTACATCACGAGGACTACCCTAGGTAATCTCATTCCAATTGCCTCTGAAAGTTTCTTCCTAAATATCTCTCTCTCTCTCTCTCTCTCTCTCCTCTCTCTCTCTCTCTCTCTCTCTCTCTCTCTCTCTCTCTGTCTCTGTCTCTCCTCTCTCTCTGTCTGTCTGTCTGTCTGTCTGTCTGTCTCTCTCTCTCTCTGTGTCTCTNTGGAATTCTAATTCACCATTTAAATGCTAGGCCTTACCTCTCTCTCTGTCTGTCTGTCTGTCTGTCTGTCTGTCTCTCTCTCTCTCTGTGTCTCTCTCTCTGTCTCTCTCTCTCTCTCTGTCTCTGTCTCTCCTCTCTCTCTGTCTCTCTGTCTCTCTGTCTCTCTGTCTCTCTGTCTCTCTGTCTCTCTGTCTCTCTGTCTCTCTCCCTTTATTGCTCTTTGGTTTTGTGTCTCTGTCTCTTTAAGCCTGCCTGCTTTCACTAACACAGGTTGGAGCTGCAAGCCTGAAAGATAGTTACTCTTGCTGATCAGGAGAAGCTGTGAAGGTACCCAGAGAAGGAATTTTCCCAGGCTCACTAACAGCTTTCTCTCTAAGAACTCGCTCAAGGGCTATAATCAGCCCTTATCAGATCATTGTATTGTTTTGCAATTATACAAATTATCATTATACAGTATTGCTGTCACTTTGTTCAATGTTTTTCTGGTTCACCTTACTTCACTCTGTTTCAGTTCTTGTTAAGTCTTTCCAGCATTTTCTGAGCTCCTCCTGCCTGTCATTTCTTACAGCACAAAAGTATTTCATTACAATTATATATACAATTTACTCACTCATTCCCCAATTGATGGGTATCCCCTCACTTTCCAATGCTTTGTCCTACAAAAAGAGCTACTTTGAATATTTTTGTATTTCCAGGTCCTTTCCCTTTTTGTTTTTTATCTCTGGGTATTTCTGGGTCAAAGGGTATGTACTGTTTTATAGCTATTGGGATATACATCCAAATTGCTCTTTGAATCAGTTCACTACTCCCCCAGTAGTGCATCAGGGCCTTAGTTTTCTATTCCAAGTTTTGTCGGTTTTCCTTTTCTTCAGGGTGTATTAGTGCTCTAGGATTTCTTGCAACCTGATAGCTCAGCTCCAATTCTTTTGAATTACTGGTGTGATGCTAATGATAGTAGTCTACTAGTAAAGTTCTAATATTGGTAGCCTTGACTAACTCCTCCAAATCCTCTATGCCCCAAGCAAAGATACTGGATAAGCCCCCAAAATGTAGCCTATGGCTCATGTTACCAAAGAAAAGCAATTTCTGGAAGAAGAAAAGGAAGAAAAGCTTCTACCATGTTAAGTTGTGGAAGCTTTGGACTCATGATCCTCACTGTGGTTTGTTTGCTCCTCCCCAGAAGTATATCTGGAAATGTCAAAATCCATTTTGTTTCTTAAAGCCCCATGCAACAGAAGGTAGCAAAGCATTAAAATTGTAGAGGTGCATTAAAAGAGAACTAAAAAACAAAGGAGAATCTAGTTTCCTAACATAATTAGCAAGATAACAATTATAGCCTCTTTTTCCCAATGAGTTCCATGCCCTAGAGCATCTATCTCAGTCCCTATAAACTCATAGTTTTAACTGACTACTTCAGTTTTATATCACCAGGTAGTCAACTAGTATTTATTAAGCACCTAATATGTTCTCAAGAACTCTGCTAAGGACTGGCATACAAAGCAAAACATAATTACTATTCTCAAGGAGCTTACAGTCTAATGGGGAAGACAACCTGAAGATAGCTATGTACAAAAAAAAAGATCTATACAGAAAAAATTGGAGATCATCTCAAAAGGAAGTCACTAGGACTAAGGAAACTAAGAAAAGGCTTCTTGAAGAAGTTGAGACTTTAGCAGAGGCTTGAACTGCTTTCCTGGATCCCAAAGGCCATTTCAATATTAGCCAATACCTACTCCTCACTACCACCACCATTTTTCAACTTGATTCTATAGGTCTCTCTTGGTTCAGAAATACTTTTTTTCAGAGTAAACTCAACTTTCCCATGTGGCTCCACATTTCTAGTTGGCAAGCCAGCCTTTCCCTGGAGACTTTTTCTATCCCACTATGGCTTTTTTTCCTCCTTTTTATGAAGGGACCTTAGAACCATGGCATTATGGGAAAGGACTTCTTAGCTATCTTCATAGAAGACTTGGCTCTTTTCCTATTAGGGCATTTCTGCTGTAATACCTTAGTAACTAGTTCGTTGATCAGTTTAGTAAACTTTACCTAACAAGGCCCTGGAGACCTGAAACATGGCACAAGTAAATTGGGGTTATACTATTTATCAAGAAAAGTAGAGTTATTGTTTTATTGGGACTAAATTGTGCCTTTAGAACCATTAACAGCATCACTATCTGAGAGTGGGAATTCTTGCCCTTGCCCTGCCAATTTAGTAGGCTTGTAACCCCAATTTTCAAGACCCCTTAATATGACTATTCATTAGACTAAAACTGCCCCCTCACCCTATAACATTTTTAGTTTTCCTGACCCATTTCCAAAAACCTTGAGAAGAGTTTATATTAGGAAGAATGTCAACTATGAGATAGGTTAAGGAGCAAAGAACAGGGGAATTTTCATTGTATCTTTACTGTCCCAGGCTGAAAATCTCATGATTAGTTATGTTTGTTTATTTTTATCATGGGGGTCTTTTGGGGTACATAATGTTAAAAATCACTTGCTCAAGATTTGAAATGTGACAGCCCCACTCCCCTCCATGGGATTGGACAGGAGGAAGGGGGAGAAGCTTGCATCAGGATTATGATAAAAGTCTGTGATAGTTCGTAGGAGAGAGGACATTTTTGCCCCAGCAAGTAGCTTGTATGGGCAGAATCCCTTTTCCTTCACTTCCCTTCCCCCTTGCCTCCCCCTTCTCTAATGTCTATTTTCTCCAAATAAAGCCACTTTTTCCTCTGCCAAAATCTTATCAAAGTCTCCTGTCTGCTCATTAGAGTGATTACTGGAGGGGCAAGCTCCCCCCAAATTCCACTCCACACAGTACCATTCATATTGACCAACTTGGATATCAAATAGCATAAAAATCAGACTTCTTCAGTGTGTGCAGAGTGGGTTACAATAAATGTGAATATTTGAGGGTAGTCAGAATCCATACAGCATAAATGCATTGGGTATCTTAGTGGGTAAAAAGAAGAAGGTATTCTCTTGAACTGAAACTAGGGAAGCAAACACTTAAGACTTCACAGAAAAGGGTATGCTTCCTTCTTTGGGACTCTGGTTTTCTTATATGTGAAATGAAGAATTAGACTAGATTTTCTTTTAAGTTGTCTTTTAGCCCTGATATTCCAGGGTTCTGAAACATCTGAGTGCTCCTATAGATTCCCAACATCAATCCCCTCCCCTGATTGTTCCATTAGCTCCAACTCCACCCCACCTTAATCACATTAAAAAGACACTCACCAATCCTGACAATTTGGTCAAGGAAACTGCAGGGGTGTGTTATTAGGACAGACCCCTTTTTCTATAACAGGTTAAGAAAATAACTAGTGTTCTCTCTCTCTCTCTCTCTCTCTCTCTCTCTCTCTCTCTCTCTCTCTCTCTCTCTCTCTCTCTCTCATTAAGTACTAACTGCCATGGAACTTCTAGAAACTTCCAATCTGGAACCCAGATGGATACATTAGAATTTTTNGCTCTCTCTCTCTCTCTCTCTCTCTCTCTCTCTCTCTCTCTCTCTCTCTCTCTCATTAAGTACTAACTGCCATGGAACTTCTAGAAACTTCCAATCTGGAACCCAGATGGATACATTAGAATTTTTTCCTTGGCTACCCATGAAAACAACAATAACAAAAAGAGTTTTTAAAAAATCAGTTACTAACATAGTGGCGTGGGGATAGGGTAAGTATAACATTATAAATTGTTGCAAAATAATTTACATTTATCTCTGGAATACATGAATAATTTAATGCATTTTCAACAGTAGCTGCATACTTAATTTCCAAATTATGGTGTTTCCACATGTTTGGAGTGGAATTTGGGGGGACTTACGCCCCAGAAATCACTTTAATGAGCAGGCAAGAGACTTTAATAATAGGCTAGCAGAGAAAAGTCACTTCATTTGGAGAAAACAACAGACAGCGTGGAAGGAGGGAGAAGGGGAGGAAAAAGAATTCTGCCCACACAGGTTGCTTGCTCAGGGCAAAAATGCCCTCTCTCTACTTGTAAGCATAGTCTTTCATAATAATCCTGAAGCAAAATTCTCCTCTTCCCCCTCTGTCCACGAGGGCTGGGGAGTGAGGATGAGGGGCCAGGCATGGGGCTGTGATGTTTCAAATCTTAAGTGTATAATTTTCAACATTATGTACCCCTAAAGACCATCATGATAGAAAAATGAAACAGTAAAGATACTTTTCTGATAGGTCTTCTCTGGAAACTTGCTCCATCTGTGACAGTGACAGGAGTGGGTCTGCCAATGTCCTGTCAATATCTGGGGATCCTCGACGTAGAGGTGGTAAGAAGGACAAGAGAAAAATAAGATGAAACAAAGTGGGGTCAGGAGGACTAAGGTGCTGATGGCAGTCCAAAGCAACTTTATTGAAAGTTACTTTATCTTTTATAGGGGGAGAAAAACAAGCTAGGACTTCAGCATAACTTTTCCACTGTAAGAAGTAAAATTAATATAAAAATATAGCCTTAGGGGCAGCTGGGTAGCTCAGTGGAGTGAGAGTCAGGCCTAGAGACAGGAGGTCCTAGGTTCAAACCCGGCCTCAGCCACTTCCCAGGTGTGTGACCCTGGGCAAGTCACTTGACCCCCATTGCCCACCCTTACCAATCTTCCACCTATGAGACAATACACCGAAGTACAAGGGTTTAAAAAAATATATATAGCCTTAGCAATATTATGGTTTTTATAGATTTATTATAGCCATTAGAAAATAAAGCCATGCGCCATGCTAGTTAAATTGGTTTAAAATACGCACCTCTCCCCATGGTGGATCCAACGCCAAGAGAGCAAAAAGGAAGTGCAAGTCCAGCCACTCAATTATTTTCCTCCTGTCTGTCATCATATAACAACAGGAAGCCAGTGGGCTCATGGGAAATGTAGTTCAAAGACCCCAAAATTTCCAATAACACATACATAGTAACAGGTAATAATTAACAGAGAGACCTTAAATGATTACAATACAATCTGCCATACATCAGTGATTAATAGGGCATATGTTGTGCCCTATTAATTGTTTTGAGAAACAGGGGAAGTCTCCATAGGTTACTTGATATATACACAAGAGTTTCCTGGGGGTTTCTATAGGTTACATGATGCATACACAAACCAGGGGTTTCTAGGGGTTTTACACACAAACATGACCTAGATGGAGAAAGGAGAAAAGGGAGGGGAAGTGTGGTTAGGATCTTTCTGCTTTATGTCCCCAGACCTTTGCTCAATGGAGTCTCAGGCTTTGCCTCCTACATTTCCTCCCTTTTATTTAAATTTGAGAAGTAGTAAGTTTAATGAAACTAACAGGTGTTGTGGTTGCTCAGGGCTAAGTGAGATTTACTGGAATCCCTACTAAGGGAATGGAATGGAAATATCTCTATGAATCAAATTTAAAAAGTGATGAAGATGGTAATTAATACACTCGATGTCATCAGAATTGTCTTCATCCAAGAGAAATCTTTTCAATTGCCTGCAGCTCCAGAAATTCACTCTCTGTACTCCAAGCTACTTTTAGGAACTTTGAAGATGCTTTTGCTAAAAGGGAATTTTAATACATTACACTTTTTACAAACAACTTTCTTTACCCCAGTTTCTGGAGGGAATACAGAATTTCCTAGAAATTAGATTAGAGAATCCTTGACTACTAATTTACTTTGTGTATTTGGGAAATGGAACTTTGGAACCTCCACCTTAAAATTTGCTTTTTGTGCTATTCATAGGAATTCATCACAAAGAGAAAGACAGGCAGGGAAAAGATGTCCTCATGTCTTGACTCTTGAGTCACATACAAACCCAGGCTATATAACTTTTTATGCAGGATCATCAGCTTTGAGCCAGGAAGATCTGATCTGAGTTGAGACTAAGACTGTCTTTCCAACTGTCATACTCATCCTCTGAGTGCCTGAGTGGTCATTTCCTCTTTTTACAGAGAGGTCAATCTCTCTAAAATCTCTCACCAAGAGAGCCATCGACAATAGCCTTAATTGAGATCCCAAAAGCCTTTTTGCGTTACATGTCAAGTCTTACCTATGTGAAAAAGAGAAAAATTCAGAGCAGAAAAGGGAGATTTTACTCCACAATTGGAAGCATTTTCACTTAAGATTTGATTTTGAGGGTTGAGCATTGCTAATGATGTTGATATGGTACAATGTAATTTTATTTATTGTGGTAACTGTTTGTCAGTCAAATGTGAAATATTAACCAGATTTTATTGAGCACAAAAACTCATAGTTAGAAGTTTGTTAAGCCTTGGTTTCAGTGATTTGAGAATTGTCTAAATGTGAATAATAGCCAGCCTGACACAGAGAGGGAATGTTTATTCTATAAGGTCAGAAATTGTATTGGCTACTTCGTAGATGTAAAAGTCGTTCAGAAAAAGTTGTAATGTTATTATTAAGAACTTATTCTAGAATTTAAACTTGCGATTTTTCAAATGAGATGTTTTTTTAACATATGTGCTTTCAGAACTAGCAACATGTAATCATATGATACACAAGAAGTTTTTAAAGTGATTAATCTGTGCATGGGATTTAATAATACAGGTACTAAAATTTGGAAAAGGTGGAATTTCTAAAGAGTGTTATATTTGACTAGAGTTGTATGAACTGTTTTTAAAAATATGTACAATGTATGCGAAGGAATTTGTGATCTAGAGATTAACATGTATTTAGACTCAAATTGTTAAAAAGTAATGATGAATGAATACAAAAAATGTATGCATTTGGACTATAAAGAGAATTGAGTTTTCTACCTGAATAGGTTAAGGATATATGATGTGCAAACTGTATGAAATTTGACCTGTCCAGGAAGCTAATAGGATTACATGCAATTAAATATAGTGCCTTTCCTCTTTTTGCAATGATGGTAAAGGAGGAGAAGCCAGAGGAGATCAGAGTGGGTATGAGTTCTATTGCAAAATAGATACAACAAATGGTAAATCAGAATAATATTAATGGAATTTAATCAGTTATGTAAGCAATGCTATGAGGTAAAAGGAAACTGAACTAGAGGTTCTATTCTGTTTAAACAGAGGTCTGAAAGGAATAAAAGTAAATGGCTTTGAAATTCAGTTGTTTACATACTGAAAGATTACTAAAGGACTTAAAGTTATTTGGAAGTTGTGGAGTCCAAACTAAAGTTTGTTGAAAATAATTTATTATGAAGATTTTGGTACATGCTAAATTTTAAATTGTAGGTGATCTCACTTGGTAAAGAGAGATAAGAGACAAGGTTGTTAAGTCATAAAAACCTAAATCAAGCCAGGCAGCCTTAGGGTAAATTGCCCACAAGCTATTAAACTCTTCCTTGCAAACAGGAAGGAAAAGAAAGAAATACTTTTAATTGTTCCACTTTGATACTTAGGAACTGATATAGCAACACAGTATATAAGTAGGATTTTAAAGAATTTAAAGAGGAATATATTTTAATTATATACTTCAGAGGGTTTAAGGAGATGTCCAAGCAAGTAAAAATTGATAGGATATCTTGTAAAACAGTTTTTTTAGCAGTATAGTTGTTATACAGATGCAAATGGTGAACCCCTGGGTTGGGGTTGGGGGTAGGGAGGCCCTTCTCAGGAATGAGAGGACTCCAGACTTAGTTTAGAAGTGAGAAAGATTCATTGCTAAGATGGGATCTGTGGTCAGCGGGATAGCATGGGTGGAGCAGCCCTGGGGGGGTTGTCCTCCACAGCACTGCATGGCAGCACAAGTGAAGCAACTATCAGGGGTTGCCCCCATGCCCCCTTTTCAAAAGTGTGGACATGACTCCTTGAGCTTGGGTATTTGGTGAGGGGGGGGGGGGGTCTGTCTGGGATCCTTGGGGCTTGGGCTATCAAGATGTGGCCAGAGGAGTATCTCTTTTGTTACAGGGGAAAGGGAGTTTCCCTGTTCACAGCCTGCCTGAGTTAAGGAGTTCAGGGTCCCTGCCATCTCTGCACAATGCCCATGTTAATCTCAAGAAGACTGTTTTCCTCCTTATTTATCTTTCCATCATAAGAGGTTAAAAAATATAATAGGTTTAAGTGTTTACATTGATCAAAAATGGTTTTTTTGGGGGGGTTTAAAATGATCTTAAATGGTTTTCATCTCAGTGTATGATAAGCAGCCTGCTTGCCAAAAGGCTTAAGGTTTATAGTGCTTAAAAGGTTTCAAATCTTGTAATTGGAAATAGACCCTGTAATACTACATGCTTTATGATATTCCTTTAAATGGGACTTTTATGTAAATTGTTGCTAAAACATGTGCTTTAAGTGTTGTTTGAATGTAAGCAAAAGCTCATTGTGAACCTGACTGTACCATGGGTTTTGTTCGATACTCAGTGGTTACCTCAGTTACCAATTTGTACTATGAACTGCAAGTTATAATTGATTAGCACTATGCTAAAGACATAGTGCCTCAATTCTTGGGAGTTATTGATTACCATTTGAAGGGATACCAAATGGTGTGTTTATTTTTGTGATGGTAATAGAGAGTCAGAGAAAGTGAAGAGGTAAGGTGTATTGTGTTTGAATACAAGAGAAAGAGAGACTTGGATGTCCTGAGTATGCAGATTCGTGATGGGTAAATGGAAGTTGTGTTCTGCTTTTTAAGCAGAGGGTTTGAGGGAAAAAGAGAGAGGAAGAAGGAGAGAGGAGAGATGAAAGAGAATAGATAGGGAGGTGAAAGAGAACAGATAGGGAGGTGGAAGAGAATAGATAGATGTTCTACTCTTAATTGGATCCCTGACCTAGGGATAATTTCGAAAGCTAGTGTATATGGTGTTGGGAAAATCATAAATAGTTCTGGAATTTCTCTTGAAAGTTACACTGAAGAGATTCCTGTATGGCTTGTCTTAGTCTTTCAGATGGCCCAAGTACAGGAGACAATAGAGCCCTGATTTATATTTACTGTGGAGTTACTCAGTCCAGCACTCCTGTTCTTTAATTCGGATTTTGTGACTAAAGTGTGATATGTTAATTATTGCCAGAATATGCAAGAATAACTGAGTGATTAGCCTGGAGGGATGTGTAAGGTTTGTTTGAGGGTATGGAAATTGTTTTCAGACTGCTGCTTAGCAGAATTTCTCTGAGCTGTAATGGGAAAGACTTGTCTTTTAAGGAAGGAGAAGGCTTCTGAGATCCAGTGGTGATATAGTACTAAAGACAGAGAATGTTCTGTGATGGTTAGAAGAGGCAATTCTAGGGCTCAACCTGGACTGGACCTCTTCTGACCATCTAGGCTACTAATCCTTGAGTGACACAAGGATGGCATGAGCCAGTGACAGCTTTGGTCTGTACATGGAGCCCCTCACTATGCATCCCTTGGGACGTGAGGAAATGTTTTTCCTATCTGCCTTCCCTTTTTGGAGCAAGTTCCCATAATCAGCACTTAATGCAAGTTGTGAATTAATGTTTCCATCTCCCCAAACAACCTATTAGGTTAATAATTGAAAATTATCAAATTGTTAGGGAACACACTTTGAGAAGTGAGTGAAGTTTAGTGATAGATGACTTGTAGCTTGCAGCCTTAATTTACCACAACTGAAGTGGGATTTTGAGCTTGGAAATATAACCCAAAACTTTCTGGATTTCTGGGATAAAGAAATTTATCTGCAAAGTATTGTTATTCAAGTAGTTATAGATGCCATATTAATGTGGGCTTTACGAAAGGATATTTTTTTAGCAGAAACATCACATGCCAACTCTGCAAACAACTTAGGGATCAAAATTTCCTAAATGGTTCAATTCCTGTCAGAGGAAGATTTCTGGGGATAAAATCTGTTGGCTAACATACCCAAATGTTAATGTTTAATATCAATTTCTATTGTGCTAATTTTCTCTCTTTGTATCTGGTGTTCTAGTTTTTGCCCCAGTCCTAGGTTCTAGGATGCTCCCCCTTGTGACCTGTCTGTCAGTCTGGGGAAACGGTCTCTGATCTCCAAGCCTTCAGGACCCTGGCATTCGATGCAGAGACACCCCTGAAGACCCTGTGCCCACAGTTCCTCCTCCTGTTCCCCCCTCTCAGAGATTCTACGCCCCTTCTCAGCTTGAAGAAGCTACAGAAGATGGAAACCATTGACCCTCTTCCCTTAGACATTTGGAGGAGGGGAGGGGAGACGGCATGGGACATTGTGGGACATTGTACCCCAGAGACAGCATAGAACACTGTACCCCCATAGTGAAAAATTTTTTTCAGGCAAACTATAGGCAGAAAAATTCCTTTGCTTCCACTATGTACCCTTCCCCTTATTCTTAACCAACTAGCAGCTTTTGTAAAGGAACAAATTAACACCGTTCAGCTTATGGTCCTGCGTCAGTATTACCAGATAACCCCCACCCTTGATACAATGTGTGTTGACACTAATCTTTAAGGGACCACCTGAGGATAATTCCTTAGGATCAAAAGGAAAAGTAGGGAATGTTGGACTTATTCTTTGGCCCTGAGGAGGATTCCTCAGTGAGCAAAACAAAAAGGGGGGAATGTTGTAGCCGAAAAACAGACTCTTAACCAACAGCCTAACAACATCCTGTTGAGCATGGGGGTTTTACAACATCCATAATTAGCAGCTTGACAGTATCATACCCTGTTGAGTAGGGAGGGTTTTACAACGTCATGCTGTGCCAAGCGGGACAGTTATCTAGAGCTCACAGTCCCAGGGTCACCATTCCTCCCTAGACAAGACAGCCTTGAAGATTAAGAGTTATATCCTGTTGCGCCTGGACACATCCTTACTCCCACTGTCTAGCTGTTAAGTAAACCCTAAGATATAGGCGCCTAAACCCTAGCCCTCGAAACATATATATATATTCCCCCTTTTGAATGCATCACTTGGGACTCTCTTGCTGAGTTCCCCCAGCTTGCACTGGCAATAAAACTTTCTCCTGCTTGATTGCATTGTCTCGTGTGTTCCTCTGGTGGCCACCCATTTGAACCCTACAGCAAGTAGGTTCTAGGTGGAATTGAGCTCTGGTGAAATGAAATAGAACTCTGGTGGTCAAAGGTTTCCTCCTATTCAAGCATACTCATTTTTATTGGTGTTACAAAAGGAAGGGGGGAAGGGACAAAGTTAGGCAATCATCACAAGATGCATACACACTGGCCAGATCCTAAAACAATAGATGTAGCTAATGTCCAAAATCAAGAGTGCATATGGCCTAAGGCATATGAGTTTGTCTGATAGCTATGTTAATCAATTGTTGTTGGTAAAACAAAGATACTGAGATATCTGGTCAGTCTTAGGAGTGTAATCTCAGGGCTGGGTCACAATTAGACAAAGTCAAATATTGAACCAAGGGCATAGAGCTTGGTAAAAATGAGCACGTAGCTCATAAGCGTGGTTTTTGAGTACTCCTAAAATATAATCAAAGTTTATACATGCCTGGATGCCACATTTTCAGCGGGTGGGTCTAGGGATTGACACACAGATCCATACTCTATGGTCAAAATTTGGATCCAGTGATAATACAGAGAGCTTATATTCAACTGTTAAACAAAGAAAATTCAAGAGATGAGGAACTAGCTTATGCTTCACTGTGTTGGCCAGATGTAGAAACTCTGGTGATGAGAAAAAGAACAGATGGAAACAGCAGTGGCTGTAAGAGTTATTGTAGCAGAGAAGGAAAGGAAGCATGGGAAGAGATAGAGAGGACTTGGGGGAGTTTCTCCCACCCCCATATTTAGTTCCTCCTTATCCCCAGATGCCAGGTGCTACTTGCTCCTCCTATTCTTCCTGTGCCAGCACTGGCAGCCCAAATAGAGCCAGAACCAGTACCAGTGCCTCCTGTGGCACCTATAGTTTCATATAGTTGGCTCCTTCACTGCCAAAATCTAACGGCAGAAGCAGCAGCAGCAATAGCTTTTCCTCTGCCAGAACTCTATGAACATGTGAACAGGGAATATTAAAGGACTAGATGAACCTCTTTTTGGGAGGTCATATCAAACAGTATCCACTCAGAGAAGTACCAGTAGGGCAGGGGCTATGTTATATGTTAGTGCCCCTCTCAGTGCCTCTGATGTTTGGAACTTTAAAAGACATGAAAGTTCTGTTAGAAGCCCCTGTGGGTGTTGCTGAGCAAGTTCAATTCATAGGGCCAAATTTATATTCATGGCTAGAGATGATGGCAATATTGAAACAGTTATTCCCTGAGGAAGAAAGAGGTCAGATGAGAAGAACAGCTATGAGAGCATGGGACTGTAAACACCCAGGAGGGGAAGGAGGTCCCAAAGGTGAGGTCAAATATCCAATAAGAGATCCCAGTTGGGATAACAATGAGCCCACTCATCGAACAAATATGAAATCTTGGAAAGATGATTATCTGAGGGATAAGGATAGCAGTACCCCAAAGTAAGAATATGTATAAGATTTATGAGTCCAAGTAGAAAAAGGATGAGACTCCGACTGAGTTTATATATAGATTAAGAGAGGTATTTAGTATGTATTCTGGAATGGACTTGACTGAGCCTAGTGGACAAAGTCTCTTAAAAAGCTATTTTATCTAGGTTTTGATCAATGATACTTGTAAAACCCAGTTGAATTGCTCATTGGCTATGGGAGGGAAATGGAGAAGGGGAAGGAAAGAATATGAATCATGGAATCATGGAAAAATATTCTAAATTAATTAAATATTTTTAAAAGCTATTTTGTCACCAATTCAAGGCTAGATATAGCTAAAAAAAATTATGCATACTAAAAGAAAGAGAGAGATGAAGGCACAGGAGAGTCCCCAGAGAAAGCAAGAGCTTCTCTAGTATGCTTTAACTGTGGCAAGGAGGGGCATATTAAAAGGAGATGCCCTAAATTAGAGAGAGAGCATAAAACCTACTCTCAGAAGCAGAGAGGGAGGATGAGAAGGAATGCTCCCCTCAAGAACACAACACTCCAGTTCTTCAAGAGGATATTGTTCAGGGCATGAGAACAGATGTGCCCTCAAAACAGAAACAGAACTTTAATCAGCTGTATGAAGTCAAAAAGGAGAAGGATGAAACCTCTAATGTTGATTTTTAAAATTCTGACCTAGATGTTACTAAATCCCTGGCCAGATAGTAGTAGAAAGCTCCAGAAATGGAAGATGGAGTGAATAATCCAATAAGGAGCTCTTCCAGAAAACCCAAGAGGTATTAGTGAAAAAGGAGCTACAGTAGGAAGTACAGATTAAGAATGGAAAGATTCCTAGGAAGGAAGGATGGAGCAATCAATTTGGAAGGCCTCCAGAGGCTATATATGATAGCTATGGAAAAATAGACTGGGTGCCCCAGTTCAGGGGTTTTTGTATCCTTCTCAAGAGTGTAGACCTGACTTCTGGCACTTGGGCATTAGGTGGGTGGGGAGGGTCTGTCTGGGATCCTCAAGGCTTAGGCTATCAAGGTTTGGCCCAGAGGTGTATCTCTTTTGTCTACCTCAAACTAAAGGATGTCCATCCAAGGACAAGGGCAGGAAGGGGGAAGGGAATTTCCCTGTTCACAGCCTGCCTAAGTTAAGGGGTACAGGGTCCCTGCCATCTCTGCACAATGCCCACGTCAGAGCCAAATCCTGTGGGGGTAGATGGGGAGGAAGAAGACAGATTCTGTCTGAGCATTTGGAAATTGAATCTGTTGCTCTTTTTGGTGAAACAAATACAGTTGCCTTTCTATAACATCAGAAAACTCATAGAGTCTGAAGTTTAGGGATAAACCCAAAGGAGAGAGCTCTCTCTATTTTCCTGAGTAGGGAGAAAGCTTCTTTGTCGCTTTTGTAAAAAGGCAAAGCGTGGGACAGGACCCAGGCAGGGGAAAATACATACACTAGATACACACCTGTATCTAGTGGGATGAAGGAATAAACTAATAATAAAGGAATGAAAGGAATGAAATAATAATAATAAAGAAATAAAGGAATGAAAGGATTAAACTAAGTAAAATGACACAGGGGATTTGGGAAATGAGAAAACAGTTTAACTGGGTAACTAACAGTTAACTGCCACAACAAACTAGCCAGGGATAGCTATGTGGGGCTATGTGAGTTCTTGGTGTAGAGGAAAATAAACAGGAAGCTTTGATGCTTGGTAAGGAAAGGAAGGAGGGTAAAGGATTTCTAACTCTCAGGAGAAGTACCAACTGCCAATTAGAATGTTGGTTTGAAGCTGACTTTCCCTACTCAACTAAACAGCCAGCCAGCTCTGGCTAAAGCTGGAGAGGAGCTGGGAATTTGAGTCTCACACCACTTGTCCAAGATGATCCTCAGATGTAGACAGGACACAGGAACCCAATCCTTGTACAGCAAGTAAATCCAGAAAGGGCTCTAGGGAATAAAAGGCTATCTGCTTGTTGTCCACCAAAAGCAGAATAGTAGCTTTCACTCAACCTAGGCTTGCTTGATGTTCACTCCTATCTTCTTCAGATCCCAAATAACCATAGACTTGTAGAGGCTCGATTGACTGGATGCCACCACCACTCTCCTTCAGGATAATTCCTGCCAGCTACTGCCAAGTTTCTCTCTCAGCACAAACCTCTCTCTGCATTCTATATTAGAATGTCCATGATCCCAGCCAGGTTTCTGCTTTGGTCTGTCTGTTTCCTATCTTAAATTTATTTCTACCTCACAAACTACATATAACACTTCACACAGAGGGTATGTTTCTCATAGACTATTTGGTCTACAAGGAAACAGGTGTTCTCAGTGAAAAATAAAAACTGGTCCTATCATTTACCATCAAGTTCTTCCAGAAGAGAATTTGAGCTTTATACCATTCAGTATACATTTTGTATCCATTCAGATACACTCTTTCTACTACCTTATCTCCACTTTTTAACTACAACCCCCTACACATATATCACTGCATCTGACTATTCATTTTTGGCCCAGAACTCTGATTTTATTGGTTTGGAGAACTTCCGGTGTGGAAACTCTACCAATGCAGATCATTAACACCTCTGGTCTTAGAAAGCTTCTTGGGATACTAAGATGTTAGTGAACATGTTCAAGGTATTAGAAGAGCAGTTCTCAGGACTCTTTTATACTATAAAAATTATTGAGGACTTCAAAAAGCTTTTATTAATGTGGGCTATATAGATCAATACTGACCATATTAGAAATTAAAACTAATGTAATTTTAAATTGTATTAATTTATTTAAAAATAACAATAGCAAACCCATTACATGTTAACATAAATAGCATTTTAATGAAAATAACTATTTTCCAAAACAAAAAAAAATCAGTGATAAGAGTGGCATTGTTTTACATTTTTCTAATGTAAATTACAAATTACTTTTATACTATAGGTGCAAATGTCAACAATTCATTCCAGGATAGACCATGAGATTCAAAAAAGTTATTCAACACTTTGAGTATTTTAGTATCACTTGTGTTCATTGCCAAGCAGTCACATAAAAGATCTTCTAAATAATTAGCAAGTACACATACCAGATGAACATAAGGAAAGCAGCAAGTCCAGCCAAGTCTAAGCTTTGTCCATTTGTAAGGCAAAAGAATATTTCTGCAGATATTAATTCAGTCTTTACATCTACAGTTAAATCTTTAATTCAAAAGTCATATAGCCTCTAGAAAACTCCACTATACACTTATGAAAGAATGAGAGTGAAAAAGTTAAATAAGATCTTAATAATATTATGAAAAAAGTTTGACTTTGACCAGGAAGGTGTCACTAGACCTCATTTTTGGGAATTGTAGTGTTAAGAGGCATAACTTAATGTCATTATAGTCTGTCCTGAGTCCAAGGCTAGCTCTCTATCCACTATGAGACCATAATATCTCCCAATAATTCAGAAGACCACAGAATATTAAAGCTAGAATGGGACTTACGGGTTCATCTGGACTCACACTCTCATTTTACAGATGAAGAAACTAAAGTCCAAGGACTCACCCAGGTCACACAGTGACTGAGCCAAAATCAGAATCCAGGTTTCCTTATTCCTGTTTTAGGGAATCCACACATGCAGTTAGGATCAGGATCAGTCTTGGAGAACTAGAAAGGTCAGATCTCTCTTTGGTTCCTTATGCCCCCACCCTGATAGCCTAAGGAAAATTACTTAAAGCTTGCATTTGGCTCATGTCTAGGGTATTCCCAAAGGGATAAGTAGTAAACTCAGAATATAATATGAACCAGACACAGAGCAAATATGCACAAGAGACAATACAAAAGGCTCTCACAAACACAATAAGAGACTTAAAACAAGCAGCAGCAATAACTGATACTCTGCCAGGAGTTTAAGACAAATGTAAGAACATGAAGGCTCTGCACTGACCAAAAACTCCATCCCAGCAGATGTCTTCTGTCACACATGCTAGGGAGTTGAGCTCCTTCCCCCGTCAGTTAGTGGTATCTTCCCTGCTGAACAAGAGTCCCAAGATCTCTAACTCTTGGAACTCCCAAGATTTCTTCCAGAACTAGGTGAATCTATCTGGAGAGTATTGTTTGGTCCATATTGGTCCATAATCAGCCTAGAGTGCCCCCAGCCCAGGCTCAGCTCACCTAGCTGGGATCTGATCTAGCTGCCACCTGGGAGCAGTCAATATTTCTTCTGGGGTCTCCTTCCTGGGACCACTACTTGCCACCTGGAGAGTTGAAGAGAGAAGACAAACATGGGGGGGTCACTCCCTTTGTAAAGGGCCACTGACTCATCAGCTCTTCCTGACTGGTAGCCAATGAGAGAATTACTTCATCCTCCCCAAAGCACCTGAGTCCTTCATTGCAGAGTCATACACGGCAAGGGAGATGTGGTGGGGAACTGCCAAGGTTGTGCCTGAGATAATGAGCACTGGCAAAGCCATTTGTGCACCCTGGCACGTGTGCAAAGTGCTTTAGAATGAGGATCTCATTTGAGGCTCACAGAACTTGGGAGGCGGGCACTACAGATATTTTTATCTTTTTTTTTCTTTTTTTTAAATAGATGAAAAACAAACTAAGAGGTTAGTGACTATACAGCTAGAGGATTTAAACCTGGGTCTTTCTTGTACTCTATCCACAGCAACCCTGGTACTTTTACCAACTTGGACCTGGGATCCTATCCTCAACTCCTATCCTTGATCATGTGCCCACAAATGTCACCATTCAAATGGCCTTATTTTCAACATTTATTCCTCCTTCAAGATTTCCCCTAGGCATACACCTGAGTGAAAGTGAGATCTGAAGTTTATTTACAATGACATTATTTATGGTTATGCAGGCATGAAGGAAGGAAATAAGCATTTAATTAAGCACCTACTTTGTGCTGGGCACTATGCTAAATGCTTTATAATTATCATCTCATTTGATCCTTATAATCCTGGGAGATAGGTTCTATTATTCTCATTTTATAGTTAAGGAAACAGAGGCAAACGAAGGTTAAGTGATTTGCCCAGGGTCATACAATTAGTGTTTGAGGCTGGATTTGAACTTGGGTCTTCTTGAGTCAAGGTTCAGTATTCTATCCACTGTCATCCAACTGCCTCTTTATAGGAAATCAGCACACTGACAATGTAGTCAGAAGTATCTACTCAGTTAGTAGCTGAATGCCTAGTTTTCTCCAAAGCCTGAAATGAAGCATGACTGGACTTGCTTTAGCTTCTTGGGTGAGAATCCATGGGTGAGCCCATTAGTGAGGTCCTAAATCCATGCCCCAAGCTGTCCAACAACTTGGAATGACCACCAACACATAACTGAGTCCTGTTTCTACACACACATACGCACACACAATTTTGTGATCTTTTCCTTATATTACTTATAATTCCCAGTACCTTTTTCTTCTTTCCCCTCCCAGAACATCATCTCTTATTTGAAGCAAAGAAGAGTGGAAAAACTAAATTTTGTTCAGCAAGAGAAACCAATACATCCACCAAGTTCAAAATATCAGAGTTCTACATCCATAGTTCTCTCACCTCTGCAAAAAGGGAGGAAGTTGCATTCTTCTATCTTTTCTCTTTGGTCAACCTTGGTTGTTTCTATTTTAGAGAATTCATTTTTTTATTTCATTTGCATTTTAGTAGATATTATAGAGTTTTCCTAATTTTTAAATTTCCTTTTGTTATCAGTTCATATGTCCTCCTATGCTTTTCTGGATTCTTCATATTCATTGTTTATTACAGTATTTGCATTTAATTACCTTCATGTGCCATGAATGGTTTAGCTATTCTCCAATTGATACCCCTCTATTCTATTACAATTCTTTTCTGCTACAAAAAAATGATGCTATAAATAGTTTGGCATATATGGGAACTTTCTTTTTTATCTTTGAACTCCTTGAGGAGTCCACTACTAGTGGGATTGCTGGGTTAAAGAATATTGACCTTTTAGCTTTTTTTCTTTTTGACCTTTTCTCTTTTTTCCTAAATAAATTTTATTGCTACTTCTTGTTTTTCTATCACCTAATTATTTGTTGCTTTCTTAGTTATTAACATCCTTCTAGATTGCTTTCCAGAATGGTTTGCCTAATTTATAGATCCTCCACAGGTGTGTTAATATTACTGCAACCCCTTGATCATTTACTAGTCATCTTTGGTCATCTTTGCCAATTCCCTCAGAGTAATACGAAACTTAGGGTTTTTCATATATATATTTGTGAGTGGGAGCAACATTTCATGTGGTTGTTATTAATTTACAATTCTTTTTTTTACAGACTGTTTCAATCCTTTAATTATTATCTACTGGGAAATGGCTTTTGGCCTTAAAATACTTGTAGCAGCACCCTGTAGCAATAAATGTAACAACATTGACATCACCTCACTTTTTTTAGAGAAGGCCGATTACATCTTTCCCCAAGATCTGGATATTTCTTTTGTTTTGTCATTGGCTTAAGCCTCTACCATTTATTATGGAGCCAGTCACTTGACATCCCCCCAGGTTCCATTTAACCATCAAGCATCAGATTAAATTTCATAAAGGGCTATTGACTTCAAATATATAGCAAACAGACATCAAACATTTCTCCCAACACTCTGGGGCATGATATCCATTATGCCAACTGGTTTTTGGGTGAAAAGGCTCAAAACTTAGCTCCATCTCTACCCAGGAGCGGTACCACCAAATTTATGTGCAGATGTGGCATGACTCTCAGAGGAATCCTTCTGCTGGCTGGAGTCCCACATTTTGCTTTCAAAGATCATTCCTTGCTCCTTGGGGCATCAATGCTACACTAAATATGAAACCAGGCCTGGGCTCCTACTCTGGGCTTCCTGTGGCTTCTTCTCCCAAGCTTGGAGACATTTACCAACATTATGAATCAAAGAATTAATTAAATTAAGCAGAAGCAAATGAGTCTGGAGTTGGTAAACCTTTCTGACTATCTCTGTAGCCAGAAAGAAAGCCCTTACTCACAAAGCTAGAGATAGGAGCTGAAGAATATTTCATGACACGGTTAGCTGATTCAAACCCGTCCACACCTACTAGAACCAGTTAGAGAGTGTCCACTCCTCTACTGGTCTCAGCTAGGTGATATAGTGAATAGAGCACTGGGCCTGAAGTCAGGAAGACCCCAGGTCGAATATGGCCTAACTGTAGGACACTTGGCAAGTCATTTAACTTATCCCCTCAGTTTCTTCAACTGTAAAATGGGGATAATAATAGTACTCATTGCCCAGGGTCAATGTAGAGATCACCTGAGATAACAATGTGAATCACTGAGCACAGGGCCTGGGAATAAGACGGGCTTCGTACATTATCATTCTTCCTGTGGTCATGCCATCTCTGCTCATGGCTGGGCCCCCATCACACCAATTACCAGAACAAAGCAGATATCCCCTAAAGGGACCTCAGCCACCCCTGCAATTTTTGTCAAGCGTAGGTCTGACGTGTCACTTCCCTACTCTATAAACTGCCATGGCTCCTTCCTACCTTTAGGATCAAATAGAAACTCCTCTGGCATTTAAAGCCCTTCACAATCTGTCCTTTTCCACGATTAACATATGCTTCCCTTCACTATCTCCATGATGGAAGTAAACTAGGCTTCTTCTTTTCCTCTTTAGAGGTAACACTGCATCTTCCATCTGTGTCTTTGCACTGATTTTCCCATATTCATGGAATGAGCTTCTTACTCACTTCCACCTCTTAGGAATCCTTGTTTACTTCCAAACTCAGATCAAGTTCAACCTCTACATGAAACCTTTCTTAATTTCCTTAGATTTTAGTGTTCCCCCAATTGCCTTTAATTTTGTAAATACTAATAAATGGATCTTTTCTTCTGTAATGGAATATAAGCTCCTTGTGGGCAAGATTGTTTCATTTTTGTCTTTGTGCTCCTGCTTCCCAGCACATAACTGGTATCAACCTGTTCATTGATTGTTTTGTTTTGTTTTTAAATCCTTACCTTCCATCTTGGAATCAATACTGTGTATTGGTTCTAAGGCAGAAGAGTGGGGGATTAAGTGACTTGCCCAGGGTCACACAGCTGGGAAGTGTCTGAGGCCAAATTTGAACCTAGGACCTCCCATCTCTAGGCCTGGCTCTCAATCCATTGAGTCACCCAGCTGTCCCCTAACTAATTGTTTTGAATACATTTTTTTTTCTGTTTTCTTATTGTTCTTGGTGCATCAAGCAAAACAGATCACATTTCTGTTTTTGAACAATTTTTGTTTCAGTGAAGTTTAATATCATTTTTAGTCTTGACATGAAAGTTTTTGGTATTGTGCGCCTTCTTAAAATTATCACCCTTCCAAAGTCTAAATTTGCATTTATATCAGTAATAAAAGATAAAATTTGACCTCTGACCTGTAACAATTTATTCTAAAACCTATATTTATCTTAACCAAAGACATTTTATTGCTATTATTTTTAGTCACTTATCATTCAGGCATTTTAGCTTTCCTCATCTACTACTTGTAGGGATATATTTAGTGATGGCTTTTATTGATAAAGTCTACAGTTTTATTTGCTTTAGAGGTGATATAGCTGCTCAATGTATGTAATTTTTATAAGTAATACAATTTTAAAATGTTTGTCTTTTTTTGTCAAAGCCTGAAATTTTTCTTTTGAAATTACAAAAAAATCTCAGATATTTCTTTAAATGGTACTATTACTTACATATGATTTTTTTCCTTTCTCTATCATTGTAAAATTATTGTCCTTTGCAATTCTTTAGTTTTATAACTATGTACCTTAGTGAGTCAGTCAGGATTTCTTCTTTCTATTTTTTAAATAGCTATTAAAAAAAAACTCTAAACTTAAATGCCCACATGCATACACATGCAGAGAGAACGTGATTACATACAAAGTAGAATTAAAATGATTATGAAACTGTAAACCTCAATTTTATACCACTTACTTTAAAAAAGTTTGTTCACAACAAATTTTTAAAGAAATTGTTGGATATGACAAATTCCACATTTAGAAATGTATGGCTTATTTGTGTTTCCTTCTGAACTTCTCTTAGTTTTTTTCTGTGCATTCCAAAAGAATAAGAGTTCTCTTCCTTTGACATTCATTACTACTTCTAATCCCCTCACTTCCTTGACCCCTCAAAAATAGAGGAAGAAAGAATTCTTGTAACAAATAGTTAAGCAAAATAAATCCACAAAGGGTCAGTTTAAAAAATGTATGTCTTATTGCCCCTTGAGTTAATCATTTCTCTGAAGGCAACATGCTTCAATCATCTGGAAATAGTCACCACATGATGAGAGTACTTAAGTTTTACAAAAGTTATATTTTGTTACAATCTTGTTGTTATTACTGTAAGAACAGTAAAATTTGTTCTCTTGCTTCTGTTCAATTTACATCATTTCATACTTTCCAGGACTCTGAAATAATCTATTTTATAATTTTTATGGCACAATACTGTTGTTTATTCATAAATAATTTGTTTATCCATTCCCCAACTTAAGAATACCCCCCGCAATTCCAATTCTTTGCTATTTTCCCTTTTAATATTCTCTTAGGAATCAGGGAATTTATTTTGCCTGTTAACTTTTTGCTCCCTGGTATAATCCATCCTCTTAATATTCCACCTCTATCACTGCTTTGTATCACTATTGAATTTGACTTTTTTTTAACCCCAATCTTTGTATAACTCTTTTTTTTGTCCAGTTAAGTGAGGTTCATTTGAAGTCTGCTATACTTTCTCCTTTTTTTCTGCATTTATACAGTCTTCTCATGCACTCTAATTATGTAAGATAGTTAAAATGCACCCTGAGGCAGGTAGGTAATATAGTGGCTATGGACTTAGAGTTAAGAGGAAAAGAGTTTAAATCCTGCATCAGACACTTATTAGTTGTGTGACTCTGGCAAAATCATAATCTTTCAACCTTTCTCCTCATTTGTAAAATAAGAGAGACTCAGTAGCCCCAGGTTCTATCATTCTATAATCTATGATTCCCTTCCTACCTCAATCTCCCCTGTTACTTTTTCCTTTCCTTTTCTTTTCCCTTTTAAGGATCATCAAAATATAACAAAGCTGCTCATAGGTACTGTCTTAGTTATTTCTGCTATTGCCCCTAAAAGAATTAGGAATCTAAGGGAATATTTTTTTTCTTCTCATCCCATTAGAATACAAACCCTTCTTCATCGTACTTTTCCTTTTAATTGCTCAAATGTATTTATCTTCTTGTGTTTCTTTTGAGTCCAGTGTTTGCATGGCAAAGTATCTGCTCAGTTCTGTTCACTTCATTAAGAATTCTTGTAAGATTTCTATATCTTTAAAGGTTAATTTCTGCCCTGTAAAATTATACTCAGCTTTGACAGATGGTAATCCTTGGTTGTAAGTTTTTACCTTTCATCTTTGAGAATATATTATTCCAAGCTCTCCTCTCTTTTAATGTGGTACTTGTCAGGTCTTTTCAGATATTTACTGTTTCCTGGTACTTAAATTGTTCTTCCTAGCTGCTCGAAGTATTTCTTCTTTGATTTGGAAGTTCTGGATTATAGCTTTATTGTTTCTGAGTGTTCATTTAAAGTTTTATATCAAGAGATGGCTAATGATTTCTTTGTATTTTCATTTTGTTCTCAGCTCTAAGAAGCTTTTCTTTTATGTTTTCTTGAAATTTGGTGTATATCTTTTGATTAAGGTTTTAATAGAGTCTAATAATTCTTAGATTATACCTCCTTAGCCTGTTAACCAATCAGTTGTTTCCACTAGGAGATAACTTATATTTCCTTCTATTTTCTCCTGTCTTTTAATTTGACTTTAGTATTTCCTGTTGTCTCAAAGAAACGTTGATCTCTGTTGGTCCAAACTGGTTTTCAAGGAGTCTCTGTGTTACATTTTGTACTTCTGTTCTTAGTTATTAACTCTTTTCTTAGGAATTCTCATTTCCTTTCTTTTTAGTATCATTTTTATTTATTCTTCTCTCCACTTGCCCCCAATTATCAAGCATTTATTGTCTTACCTTCTCAACTAATGGAAAAAGAAAAACAAAAGCAAAACTATTTGTCGACAAATATGGATAATCAAGTAAAATGAATTTTCACATTGGGCGTCTCATATCCTTCCCCATTCTTTCCTCTCTCATTTCATTAATGTGACTATTTCAAAAATTTGGCTTTATTTTCCCATATATTTCTGTACAGCTTATAACAAATCATTTTTAGATGATATGCAGTTATTCACAGATTTATCCTGATCAACCCTGGTTGTATAAAAATTTCTTTATAATTAGTGTTTCATATGTTATTTTTCCCCTGAATTGGAGCATTGTTTCTGGCCAGATTCTGTGCACTTATAAAAGGAATGATCTAGTCTTCTCTGTTGCTGATCAATAATAAAGAGATTCTAGGTCATGAGTCCTGGGTTCTTCAAATACTTTCAGAAACAGTTAGCTAGCTCCTTGTATGGGGACAATGTACATGGTACAACTAGCACTAAGGTTGTTGTTGCTTGAAGTGGCTTGTATCAGAGTTGGCAAGTCCTCATTCTTGTCCTCCTGGTCTGGGTCCCCATGTCCAGTTTGTACTCAGTACAAGTGACACAGTAACATTTATCCTTTGCTAGTCTTGACATAAGTTCTTATCTCCCTGCCCTAGGAAAAAGTTCCAGACTTTGGCTATTCTGGCTTCATGCTTGGTCTTCACTGGAAGGTTTCTCTACGCAGCAATCTTGTGTCAGGTTTGGAAGCCCCTTCCTAGTGTCACTTTGTGTATACCTAGGCTGATAAAATTTTCTTCTTTTAGTTTCTCTTTGGATTCATTAACATTTCTTAATTTAGTACTTTTAAAAATTCTTGTTGGAGCAGTTGTATTAGAGTTGGGCTGTTGTGCTTCTACAGATTCCAATGTCTTGAGGAGGGTCTGAAGATAAAGCCTTTACAGAATGTATGTATCTCTCTTACCTTCCACCTCCAAAAGACCTTAGGTTTATATTACAATACACATGTGAAAATTCGGAGAGAAAACTAGTTAAGAAAGAAATTAACCTAAGCTCTATAAGGAAATAAAATGAAATCTTACTTGTGTGTTAAAGGAGAATGGGTCTGGGTTATGATTTTCCAAAAGGCCCAAAAGAAATACCATTCTTCGGGGGCAGCTGGGTAGCTCAGTGGAGTGAGAGTCAGGCCTAGAGACAGGAGGTCCTAGGTTCAAACCCAGCCTCAGACACTTCCCAGCTGGGTGACCCTGGGCAAGTCACTTGACCCCCATTGCCCACCCTTACCAAGCTTCCACCTATGAGACAATACACCGAAGTACAAGGGTTTAAAAAAAAAAAAAAAAGAAATACCATTCTAAAAATAGTCTGTTCATCTTCTCTGTGTGTTCCTGGGTGTGCTTAATTTGTATTACATTAATAAGCATAACATGAATGGGACCTCATGGTACTTCTAGTGGATAGGAAAGATGCTCCAAGCACTTGGGGGAGAATTGCATTTTGCTCAGAGCTGGAAGGTTTAAGAACTGCTTTTTTGGCTTTTGGTCCAAATTCAGCCAATCTGAGGGATGATCTTACAATGATTTTGGTCATTACTACAGCTGTAAAATAATATACTCACCTCTCTGAAAATATAAAAATAAAGAACTGGAAGAGTTATGTTACTTAACTAATCGGAAGTTTCAAGCAGCAATGATAAGGGATGGCAACACTTTGATCTAACAGATAATCAACAGCTTAAGATGTTTAGGAACTTACTAAAACTTTTAGATCTTGAGATTGTCTTTTCCCCTCTTTGTGCCTGTTACTCTTCCTCATTTCTCCTTCCCTTTACCCCCTTATGTTCTCTTCCAAACTGGGCCTAAAATGAAGGTAAAATATATTTTAAACATTTGTTGTATTTGTTTCCTGGAATTCAGAGAGGCAATGTGGTATAGTGCTCAGAAAGCTACTCTCAAGGTCAGGAAGACCTGGGGTCAAGTCTTGCTTCTAACATAAATCAACCTCACTTGGGGAGAAATTAATCTCAATGCTAACAACAACCCTTTTAAGATTCAAGTCCAAAAGTTTCCTATATTAATGAAATCAGGGGTCGAAACTCTATTCAAACTCCCCTGAGGGTGAAAAACAAGTGCTAAAATCCTAAGATAGACTTCAGGGTCTTGGAATTGACTAAGGCTATGGAAATCTAAAACTTTTGAACCTGCAACTGATGTCAGGCCCCCTGATATCCCCTGTTGCTGGGCAGTTCAAAAGCTCTGAATATGGTGGGGATGCCTCTTGCTGCCTCCCTTGCACACTCCACCCTCACTCCACCAGGATTCCATTAGCATTAGGGAGTTGGGTCCCCTGAGCAAGGTTATAGATTCCTCTAACCCAAGGGGCAGTGGACTTTTAGTTTTTCTAATGCTATTGGCTCAATTTCCCATTGCATTGTGTTTTCCTAATATCACTTGTCAGTAATTGGCACTGCAATTTCAGTTAACCAATTAATATCTCAATGACATTATCAATAAACAATTATCACCAAATGGCATTAACAAAGGGATATTTAGCAATAAGGTACATTAAGACCTCAATTATAGACTGAAGATGGACTCTTCTCTTTACCACTTTAGTCTTTGAGGAGAGTGGGTTTAAACTTAATGATACTGCTACACACATTTGCCCAAACAAGTTCACGTCTGGTATGGCATAGTCATTAGATGAATCACGTTTTTGCTACCAGAATAATCCACAGCTGGACTGGATCTTGCAGGTCATTCCTCAAGGATAATTCCTTCCTGGGTTTGGCATTTGGACCTCTGGTAAGTCTTTCAACTTTTAAACAAGGCCCTGTACCAAAGGAAAGAAGACACAAACAGGAGAGGCAATCCCATTACAGATATAGGCTTGCCTAGAATGCATGTATAGGTTGACCTGATGGAAAGGAAGGGCATTCTATCCACTACACTGACCATCAAGAGTTCACAGACATCTTTAAATCTCATGACAGACAAGACAGGGAAAGAGAATGATTTGCCTATTGCTGCCTTTGTATTTATAATCAGTTCTAGCTCAGCAGACAATTAAAAGGTTTTCTGTCACAGAAAACAATCACTGAAACTTGTATATGAACTTGAAGTGGATGGCAGGGCCCTCTATTGTTCTCTTTCAGAAGCAAATTTCCCTAGTGGGTTACCACTAGGCAAGACTGTGCATGCTCTTTTTTTTTTTTTTTAAACCCTTACCTTCCATCTTGGAGTCAATACTGTGTATTGGCTAGGCAATGGGGGTCAAGTGACTTGCCCAGAGTCACACAGGTGAGATGTGTCTGAGGTCAGATTTGAACCTAGGTCTGGTTCTCTATCCACTGAGCCACCCAGCTGCCCCCTGTGCATGCTCTTAAGTGGAGAGCTTGTCTACTCCATTCTAAATCACCATACTTCAGGTTTCTTAAGCATTCACATGGGTTGGCTCTAGGCACAACTGTGCTCTCAGACTGGGCACTCATTGGACAGTCCTGTTGTTAAACATATGTATTGAAGTTTTATATTCTCTGTTAATTAAAGATCCAGGTGAATTTTAATTAATACTACATTCAACTGCTTTTTTCTTGTGAAGTTCTCATAAGAAAGGAGCTCCCAAACTTATATTTACACAAATGCCATAATTTTAGATTAAATGATTTAGAAAGGATCTTAACAAATAACTCATTCAATTCTCATTTAATAAATGAGGAAACTCATATTGAGGGAAGTTATGAAGTATGGGAGAAATAGTGATACACTCTCCCACACTGGTACACTTAGTAAAGATTTACCTCTCTTATTCCCATATCCCAACCCAGAAATTAGAAAGAACGCAATAGACAAAAAAATGCAGCTCAGGGAAGGTTTGGAGTTTATTTGCTGCAGTTTCTTGGCTCTAGTTTACATGGCAAAAAAAAAAACCCAAAACAAAACAAAACAAAAAAACCCCAAAAAACAAAAAATCAGATTAAAATAAATCCTGTCAGCAGTGATTGCTCATCTCTTCAGATCTCCCCCACAAAAAAACAAAAAGACCCCTTTTCCCCAAATACAAAATAATCTAAAGGAGAAAAACTATACATAGATTATTTACATCTCTGATAAATATACTAATACTGATCCACTTGCCTCCCTCTCCTTAACCCTCCCCCTCCCCACCCAAACTTACTAGCTAGAACCAGTGCACTGAATCAACTCACAAGGAGAGGAACTGAAACATAGTTGGAGTAATTCTGGTATTAACAACAGACCTCAAACCTCCAAGAATCCTGCTTTCACTGCCTTGATTGTTCTGCTCTAAAATGGAAAGTTCTGGTCTGTGCTATTTTTGGATATTTTCCAAACAGGGTCCAGACAACAAAATACTTGATGCCACTCTACTAAACCACCTACTAGACTTCTGGTAGAACTCAACAAGTTATTAACATAGGTAGGTGGGATACTACTGATATTCTTTGTATTCTCCTCTCCCCAAAACTTTTTCAAAATTATTTTCAGAGCTGAAGAGCTTTGAGGGGCTATATATAACCCATTGGGATTCTTAATGGCCTAACAGTTACTTTCTTATATAGTAAGAACTTCCTCTTGTGTCCTAGAGGGTAACTCAAGATACATATGGGAAGAAATGCACTATAAATTACTCTAAGGGTTTTTTGGATTGCCAGGTTGAATTATATGGAAATGAGGAACTACCAGTAGTCCCTGGGAGCTGCATTTTCTGGGCTCAGACTGTATCTACCCACTTTAAACAAACCACATGAAGAATTACAGAGCAGGAAAAGTTTCAGTTTAATCCTCTGGTAGGATCAAGCAAATTAGATCCTAATGTGTAGGTGCATTTAAAGAAGTACCTAAGGACTATTTATTTGAGGGAGAAAAAAACTGGAGCCCTCAAGGAGACTAAGCAAGGACCTGCTCCTTCCTCTAAAACGAGGACTAAAGCTTTGGGGAGAAATAGTTTAAAACAATAAAAGGAAAAGAAAAATGAAACAACTGGATCAGTTAGTTATGTCCAGGTGCCATGGGAACTGCTCTCTTCATCATTTTGGTTATTTGGTGTTTTGCTCAATGAAAAATGCTGATTTTTTCCCCTTTTAAGTTCTGGTGGATCATTAATTCTGAAAAAAAGGAAAAAAAGTATTTTCTAAAGCTATGACTACTCTCTTTTCCTCAGTATCCCATGTGCACTAAGAATGAGAAAACACCACCACCAAAAGAACTCTATTTTGCTTTGTAGCCCATGGTATGAGTGGCCACACCAACCCCTGGGTCCATGTAGCACACCAGTGGCTGTGTTCGAGACTCTGGTAGGTGGGCAAAGTCTGAGGCCCCCATTAAGCTTCACTGCTTCCTTTACCACTCTCCACCCCCAACCCTTACCCACCTCCCAAACCCAATGGCTTACTCGAATTACAGACAACATTCTCCAGCTGACTAAGCCAGAATAATGCAAAGTAGAATGGAGAGGTAGCAGTGGCATTACTCTTATCTCTTCTCAATGCCTGGTGGTAGATACCTGTATTACCTATGATGCTCCTTCCTCCAGGGAGGAACACAATTTATTTGGGAGTCTTCGAGACTGGACAGAGAATAATGCATATGGGCAAATTTCTCTAAAGCCAAAAATATATCTTTATAGTGTGTGGCTTCTCTCCTCCATCTCACCTTTCACTTTAACATATAATATTATTTATAAATGTACCTATGGTGCAGAAATTGAAGGCTTCTTCACAGGAAAAATAACCAAGAGGTAAATGGTTGGCTCCAAGCTCTGCTATCAGACCTGCTGAGTGGAGAGACTTGCAGGGAAGCTGATTTGCTTTCTGTTCTTTTTCAAAGAAAAAATTATGAATCCATGCCTTAAAAAGGGCTCAGTTTCCCTCTTCTCCCCAACTGATAACTACCCACCCAATCCCTCCCCCCACTTGCTTAAAAAAATTGGAAAAGCTGAAGCTGGTCCTTAGGAATTCAGGGCAATGTTAAGTAGCAGAAGATGCTCCTGCTTCATAGCCCTTTCTCTCCCCAGGTGTAGAATGGCAGAGGGGGAAAATCAAGAATTCTTCACACTGTTAAAGTTCTGATCCCGCTTAGCTGGCACAGGCTTTTAATGTCTCTTGGTAGAGGAAACTTTCTTCTTCCTCGTTGCTAACATCTCGTAGAAAGGATCCCTGCTGATGGCTGCTCTGAAACATATAAATGGAGAAAGAGATGTTGGCTTCTAAAAAAAGAGCAAAGTGGGGCAGAGCCAAGATGTCAGAATAGCTTGGAAAGCTGGAACCTCTCTGAGAATCCTCTCAAGCCAACCTTAAAATAACACCTCAAAACAAATATTGGAGTGACAGAAACAACAAGGGGACACTGTGAAGAAATTCTTCTGCAGAATACAACTTGGAAGGTAGGCAGAGAGGGTGTGTTTCACTGGGGTGAAAGGAAAGAGTAGCTGGAAGCAAAGCCACAAATTGAGGAGAGCAAGCTGCCTACCCCACACTTCTGTTCCAAGTTCCAAACCAGGCAAACTTCTCAAGACCCTGAGACTCTACCTAAACCAATAGCAAAACACCCCACACCTACCCCCTGAAGTACCAAATCCTACCTCAGGCCTGTAGTGAGACTCCAAGTCCTAGTGCAAGGAAATCTGCAGTGCTGGTCAGTTAAAGCACAAGAGGGGGCCAAGATCCCCTGCCTAAGACTGTGGTGAGGCCCCAGGTTTAATCACAGGGCTGTCCACAGTCTATCAGGCTGGTGTGAGCACAGAGTGAGGATCTGAGCCTCCATCTGTTGTTAGCCTAAGAGGAGGCCCAGAGCCCTGCCCAAGTCTACACTCAGGCTACAAGCCCCATAGCAAGAGTCTGTACTAAGCCTAAACTATGTGGACCTCCAGTGAGGCTTGGGGCCCTTGCCCAAACCTGCAGTGATGGCCAAAGTCCTAGTACAAGGCAGGCTGTAGTGTACCTGGCCAATGTAAGCCCACAGTGAAGCCCAGAGCCAGGCTTGAAGTCAGGCCCTGAGCCCAAGCACAAGGTAGCTCACAGTGCTCTTGACCCTACAAGCCATCAGCAGTCCCTAGAGGAGAATGAATCAGCAGTAGCAAGGTGGCTTTCAGAGCTTACAGCCCACGAGTGATCATACCACCTTGGATGAATTGAAACTTGGAAGAAACTCAGAATAAGAGTTGAGGGTACAGCAAAGAAAAACTAAAGATTAAGAGAGTGTCCCCTCTACCATGCAGACAGAGCCCACCTTTAAGACAATTAAGTTTAAAAAAAAAAGGCTGGGAAAATGAGCAAACAGCCAAAAAAAAATTCTAACCATATAAACTTATTATGGAGACAAAATAGAGCAAGGCACAGACTCTGAAGGAGACAATTGTTATAATTATCTGGATCTTTCCGGTCACTGTTGTTATGCAAAGGTAACAGCTTTGTCTCTTTCTCTAATGGCTGGATAGTGCTTGCTTTGGAATGTACCTCTTCTCTAGTAAAAGGTCCATGGTAATCACAAGAATTCACTTCGTGGCAAGTGTCTTCTCTTAGCACATGCTCTGTATGGTAAGAGTCTAAGTCTGCCCCTCCCCCTTGCTGCCTCTCTGCAGAGTACTGAGAACAAGATGGCTTCTCTTGAACTGGATTCTGAAACATGACAGTTTCTTCCACCATTCCGGGGTTCTGTAAGTCTCTAATCATGGCTTCAGGGACAGGATTAGGTGTAATATCCTCCCCCCTCACCAAGACTTGAGGTTTTAACCCTGTGTGAGTGTTAAAATCTAAGTTATTAACAGTCTCGAGTGGTCCTGTCTCTTCAAGCCTCATTTTAAAACCCTCAAAGTATTTTCCTCTACAGGCGGCAGCAGGATGATTTGGCAAGTTATTAGTTACAATGTATTTAGGTTCAAAACTTTCAGCTTCGGGGTTGAGACAGAAAAGTATCTCTTCTACAGGTGCTAAAGTGCTTTCTGGATTTGAGAACTGAGCCTGTAACTTTGTTACTCTCCCATCCTCCATCTTGGTTTCAGGAGTTACATTTATGGACACATTATTGTTCTCTCTGGCAAAACACAAGTTGATGGGCTTGGAAACGTTTTCCAAGTGATTCCCATGGCTACTTTCATTATTTGACATAACTTCTGATCTGTTATTCCAATAATGTATTCTTGACCTTCTAGCTCAAATTTTAACCCATTTGACAGTAGATTTCTGTCAAAACTTTCCACTAACCTCTGTGGATTTGTGTTTTCCACAAGAGAATGCTCCTTGCCATAAATGTCTTTATACATATCCTGTACAGCATTTTGCACTTCCAAATCATGTATTGATTTCTTCCTTTTTTCAAATACAGTATATTGATTACCCTCAATATTTTCCATCACTAACACATTAGCCTCATTCATGCCTCTACACTTCTTTCTCTCTAAATATTCCTTTTCTCTTTGATCTGTTTCATTAATTAACCTTCATAAAGATGCAACTTTCGGCCTGCTTCCCATTTTTAAAAATTTTTCCATTTCTTCTAATGATGGTTTATCTGTTCTTTTGCAATCATGTTGGCAACAAGCTTGAGATTTTTGTACTTTGCTTGCCCAACTATTGTTAGCATATGGTTTTTTATATGAATCTGGCTTATCTTTGGGAAAATCAATCTGCTTCCGGAATCTGCATTCCCTCAAAAAATGACCTGCCTTGTTACAAAGATAGCATTTGGGAATTTGTTTGTTTGACTTCTTTTGCTTGTAGTAGGTGGATCTAGGCTTAGATTCTCTGTCCCTAGCAATTTGCAATGCAAAATTGCGAAATTCATCTCTGTCTCTCTCTATGAGATTCTTTGAGTTCACACTTCAAATCTCTGATGGTCCTATCCTTTTCTGAATCTAATTCCTGTTTTATTTGGTTTTCTTTTAGTCTTGACTCATGTATGTAGGTTGCATGTTTCCTAATTTCCTCCAAGGATAACTCTTCCCACTGAGGATAGCTCTGCCTGAAATATACCTGTATTGGGATACTTGCACCTTTTATAAATTGCCCCTTAATATGTGGTACAGCCTCATCTGCTCTATCTCTATTAAATCCCAATAAGTTTTCAGAATTCTCCATCAGTCTGTCTAAAAACAAGCTAGGATGTTCCTCCTCAGACTGCCTCATCTTCTCAAATTTACACCAGCCGTTAGGTCTCTTTGCATGAATTTTTACAGCTTCCAACAGGTCACATCTACATTTCAGAAGTGTCCTCATGCTTTCTGGTGAGCTTAAGTCAATGGCAGAATGATCTCTAGGCCAGTCCATTAACACAGGATTTGATCTCGTTTCCTCAATGAACCTGGCTTTTTCACTAGGTGTAAAGAATTCCTTCAAAACAAATTCAACGATCTGATATGACGGGTTAAAAAGGCTGAATGTCCTCTTTAACTCTAGCCGCCTTGTAAGGTGAGAGAAAAAACTTGGGAAATCATTTCCTAAGAACCTCCAAATCCTGTGCTGTAAAAGCCTTGTACGTTTTCATATTTACAGCTTCACCATCAGCCCTAAACTGAGTTTGGTCCACAATGGGAAACAATGTCACAGTAGCCGATGCCATTGCCCCCTCCTCAGTTTGAGTAGCCACACCAGTCTCTATCTCAACTTCATTCTCAGTCTGTGTACTCATATCAACCATCATTTTCTTAGGAGCCTTGTTATCTTTAGGGAGATACATGTTTTGTATAAGTTCTAACTGCAAGATGGTGTGTTTGTCCAATTCCTGTCCAAGTCTGATTTTATTGTTAATTTCAATCATCATCTTTAACTGATCTCTCATTAAGGACATGACATTCTCTGTATCCGATCTTGCTCTGCCACAAACCCATGTATAAATCTTCTTCATAGCCAAAATTGTCTGTAGAAAAGCCACCAAAGCTACAATCACCGTTGGCAGGTAGGATAGAAACTCTGCCAGTGATATAGTTAGATATCTATAGGTGTCATATATCTTTACTAGTTTTACTAGATATTCTGGTATTGTGTAACACGACAGCCTCATCACTCCCTGGGTGAATGAATACATAAACATGGCAAGAGTGCTCAGGATAAATACAATCCTTACAATTCCCATTATCCTTTCTCTTATTCAAATGGTCCAAAGCCTGGCTATGCCAAAAACTGTTATAAATATCTGTGAGGTCTCTTGTATCTATTTGAGATGGTAGAAATGATGTACAGAGAGAAATAAGATGACACTTCTCCTTTATAACAGTTGCCCAGGCAGGATCCTTCAGGTCAAGAGGTAATCCCTTCAGGACCCACCTGGGGTTAATTGATATATTGATTTGGGCTCTTTAGCTAGGATAACGTTGATATTCTGACTGCGTTTTCTCCCTTCCCAAACAAACTCTGAAACTGATTTAGGAAGGCACTTTAAACTTTATATATTAAACAGGAAGGATAAGGGTAAAGGACTGTGGTATAGGAGACCCTACTCTAATTGTTACTAATGAAATCTCAACTGTTGGCAGATGAAGAATCAATGTAGCTTCCCTCTGGTTCAGCCTGGCCAGGACTAAACCAGAGTAGGTAAACTGCTGGGAAATCTTCAGCTTCTTCTTCTATAGATCTTCAACCTTACAGTTGAGTTATGTCCACCCTTTCCACCCTCTTCTTCATCTCCTGCCCACTTCCCGGATCCCTCCCAGACCCTAGGAAACCTAGATATCTAGATGATGAAACTCCTAATATCTAGGGGCAGTAGACACCAAGGTGGTGGTCAGGTACAGGTTGAAAACGGTATTTCAAGTACAGGAAGAGTTTGCAGAGAGATGTTTGCACCCTCTCACTCCAAGACCAGGATCCACCGATCTCCAGCCTCAGCACAAGTCAAAAGACCCAGAATCTCTCCTCAGGATTCTCAACTGCCCCTCCTGCCCCTCGCATGTCTCCCTGGGAATATTCCATCCAACTGACTTAGTTGTCAATCAAAGGTGAACTTCAAGCTCCCAGAGATTCAATATAACACAATGAAATCAAAATAGTCACATGCAAAACTTTAAAGACAAATGGGAATTGGTCTCAGGCTCTGGAAAATCTCAAAAATGAATTAAAAAACCAAGAGAGGCTGAAGAAAAATGGGAAAGAGAAAGTAATGCAAAAAGGAACTGGCCAAATGGAAAGAGACACACAAAAATCCAATGAAGAAAAGAGTTTCTAAAAAAGTAGGATTGGTTAAATGGAAAAGGAGGTTCAAGAGTTCTGGGTTAAGATGGTGGCAGAGTAAAAAGCAGCTGCTTAACCTCTCCTAACCCACACATATAGGACTCCTCAAGAGAACATAAAAACAAATCCAGATGAACGAAGGGACCCCACAACAGGGTGCCGCACTCCCCACCTCCCACCACATATAGGGACAAAGCCAGTGCAAAAGAGTTAGAACAAGTTTGGGGCATCCATTAAGTCCTTGGAAGCTACTTGGGATAGACAGGGCCTGCTCCTAAGAGCAGCAAGACTTAAGACCCCAAGAGGCTAAAGAACGTGAGGACTCTGAACACAGATCTTGAGCTCAGGTGCAGATACAGGCACAGAAGCGGAACCTGAGTGCAGGCACGGACCTTGGGTGGGGACCCAGGGCAGAGGGGTGCATGACTGTGGAAGCAGCACCCTGAGACTGTTAAAGGAGCTTTGGGCAGAGGAACAAGCAAGGGGACCACCAGGAGGCTTGACCCTGAGAAAAACAAGACCTGAGACCTCAGGAACCTAAAGAGCACATATAGACCCTGGGCATGAGGATAAAGCTGAGAGGGTGCTGGGCTAACAATGGCAAGCCAGACACAAGAATCCCAGAAGAGAAAGATCAAGAAGAAATCTTTAACACTTGACAACTTTTACACAGAAAAAATCCAGACAACAGAGCAAACAGCAGAGGAGAACAAACAAGTAACCATATCCAAACCTTTTCCCCCCAAATGAAAACTGGTCAGAAGCTCTTGAAGAGTTCAAATCTGAGATGATGAGAAAGATGGAAGGGATCTGGCAAGAAAAATAACAGTTTAAAAGGCAGAATTTCACAACTAGAAAGTGAGGCTCAGAAATCAAATGAATTGATAAGCAAATTGAAGACCAGAAATGACCAGCTGGAAGCCTTGAAGAACAGACCAGTTTGAAAAGGAAAATCAAAAGATTATAGCCAAAAACCAGTCTCTAAAGGCTAGAATTGGGCAATTCGAAAAAGATGCCAAATCAAAAGAATTGACAAGCAAATTGGAGACAAAAATCAAACAGTTGGAAAACAGGATAGACCAAATTGAAAAGGAAAATCAAAAGATTATAACAGAAAACCAGTCTCTAAAGTCAAGAATTGGGCAAGTAGAAGCCAATGATCTCTCAAGACAGCAAGAACAAATAAAACAGTCAAAAGATTGATTAAATAGAAGGAAACATGAAATATCTCAATGAGAAATTGACAGATCAAGAAAACAGGTCTAGAAGAGACAATCTGAGAAACATTGGTTTTCCTGAAAAAGCGGAAACTAATAGAAATTTGGACTCCATTCTAAAAGAAATTATTCAGCAAAACTACCTTGAAGTTCTACAACAAGAGGGCAATATAGACATTGAAAGGATTCATAGGTCACCCTCTACACTAAACCCTGAAAAGACAACCCCCAGGAATATAATAGCCAAATTCAAGAGCTTTCAAGTAAAAGGAAAAATTTGACAAGAAGCCAGAAAGAGACAATTCAGATATCAAGGAGCATCAATCAGGATCACACAGGATCTGACAGCCTCCACACTAAAAGACCGCAAGGCTTGGAATATGTTATTCAGAAAGGCAAGAGAACTGGGTCTACAACTAAGGATCACCTACCCATCAAAACTGACTATATACTTCCAGGGGAAACTTTGGGCATACAACAAGATAGAAGATTTCCAAGTATTTGCACAGAAAAGACCAGGACTAAATGGAAAGTTTGATATCCAACCACAAAAATCAAGAGAAACACGAAAAGGTAAATAAGAAACAGAGGGGAAAGAAAGAAAACTCTTATTTTCAAATTTGCCTCTTTAAGGGCTTCAATAAGATCTAATTATTCCTATTCCTATATGGAGAAATGTTATGTGTAATTCTCTGTAGTGAACTCTATTCACTATTATAGTATCCACTATTATAGTAATTAGAAGAATTATTTACAGGGAGAGGTTGGAGTACTAAAAGGTCTAAGATGATATGGGGGTGGATGGGAAAGAGTGGGGTGAATAGTAGATGTCACCAAGAGAAACTTGAATAAGAAAAATAGGATATCCTATTACACAAAAAGAGGGCATGGGAAGCGGAGGGGATGAATACTATTATAAGAAGGAGAGGAAGAGAGCATTAGGAGGTAATATTTAAACCTTACTCTCAGTGTAATTAACCCTGAGAGGGAAGAGTAGCTTTATCCATTGGGATATAGAACTCTATCGAATCCTACTGAGAAAGTCAGAAGGGATAAACCAAGGGGAGCAAGGGAGTGGGGAGGTCAAAAAAGGGAGGGGAGGAGAAGGGGGAGGGAATTCATTAGGCCTTAAAAATAAAAAGAGGGAAAATAAGGGAGGGGGTAGAAAGGGAAGTAAATTAAGGGAGGGGACAAGGGTTACAGGTTTAAAACAAATCACTGGTTTAAAAGGAAATAGCCTAAGAAGAAGGGGGTAGAACTAGGAGAGGATACCAAAATGCTGGGGAATACACAACTGATAATTATAACTCTGAATGTGAATGGGATAAACTTGCCCATAAAATGGTAGCAAATAGCAGAGTGGATTAGAAACCAAAAGCCTACCATATGTTGTCTACAAGAAACACATATGAGGCAGGTGGACATACACAGATTTAAGGTAAAGGGCTTGAGCAAAAAAAAAAAAAGAACAAAGTTCATTTGTAAGAACAAAAGATCAAGAATATCAAGAGAAATAATGAAAAAAAAATGTGAAGGAAGGTGGCCTAGCAGTACCAGATATTAAATTATACTATAAAGCAGCAGCCATCAAAATGGTATAGTACTGGCTAAGAGACAGAAGGGAGGATCAGTGGAATAGAGTTGGGGTTAATGACATCAGCAAGACAGTGTATGATAAACCCAAAGAGCCCAACTTTTGGGACAAAAATCCACTATTTGACAAAAACTGCTGGGAAAATTGGAAAACAATATGGGAGAGATTAGGTTTAGATCAACATCTCACACCGTACACCAAGATAAATTCAGAATGGGTGAATGACCTGAATATAAAGAGGGAAACTATAAATAAATTAAGTGAACAAAAAATAGTATACTTGTCAGATCTCTGGGAAAGGAAAGGATTTAAAACCAAGCAAGAGTTAGAGAAAATTACAAAATGTAAAATAAATGATTTTGATTATACTAAATTAAAAAGCTTTTGTACAAACAAAAACAAGGCAACCAAAATCAGAAGAGAATTGGGAAAAAAATCTTTATAACAAAAAACTTTGACAGGGGTCTAATTACTCAAATATACAAGGAATTAAATCAATTTTATAAAAAAATCAAGCAATTTCCCAATTGATAAATGGGCAAGGGAGATGAATAAGCAATTTTCAGATAAAGAAATCAAAACTATCAATAAGTACATGAAAAAGTGTTCTATATCTCTAATAATTAGAGAAATGCAAATCAAAACAATGCTGAGGTATCACCTCACACCTAGCAGATTGGCTAAAATGATAGAAGGGGAGAGTAATGAATGCTGGAGGGGATGTGGCAAAATTGGGACATTAATGCATTGCTGGTGGAGTTGTGAACTGATCCAACCATTCTGGATGGCAATTTGGAACTATCCTCAAAGGGCTATAAAAGATTGCCTGCCCTTTTTTGATCCATCCATACCATTTTGGGTTTGTACCCCAAAGAGGTCATAGATAAACAGACCTGTACGAAAATAATTATAGCCGCTCTTTTTGTGGTGGCAAAAAACTGGAAAATGAGGGTATGCCCTTCAATTGGGGAATGGCTGAATAAATTGTGGCATATGCTGGTGATGGAATACTATTGTGCTCAAAGGAATAATAAACTAGAGGAATATTAGTGAACTGGAAAGACCTTCAGGAATTGATGCAGAGTGAAAGGAGCTGAACTAGAAGAACATTGTACACAGAGACTGATACACTGTGGTAAAATAGAATGTAATGGACTTCTGTACTAGCAGCAATGCAATGATCCACAAAAATTCTGACTTATGGAAAAGAATGCTACCCACATTCAGAGGAAGAACTACAGGAGAGGAAACACAGAAGAAAAGCAACTGCTTGAACACATGGGTTGAGGCAGACATGATTGGGGATGTAGACTCGAAACTACCACACCAATGCAACTATCAACAATTTGGAAATAAGTCTTGATCAATGACACATGTTAAAACCAGTGGAAATGCACATCGGCTATGGGGAGGGGGAAGGAGGTCGGGGGGTGGAGGGGAAAATAAGAACATGAATGATGTAACCATGTTAACTTTTCTAAAAAATAAAAATTATTTTAAAAAAGAAAAGGAGTTTCAAAAGCTCAACAAAGAAAATAATTTCTTTAAAAAAAATTTTTTTAAACACTTAACTTCTGTGTATTGGCTCCTAGGTGGAAGAAAATAATTTCTTAAAAATTAGAATTGGGTAGATGGAAGTTAATGATATCATGGGACTTCAAGAAACAATAACATTGGGAAGTTCTGGGTTAAGATGGCGGCAGAGTAAGAAGCAGCTCTTAACCTCTCCTGACCGAAACACACAAAACTCCTCAAGGGGACATAAAAACAAGTCCAGACAAATGGAGGAACCCCACAACAGGGCACAGCGTGGAAGGTACGTGGAATCGAGGCATTTCCATGCTATAAAGGGGTGAAACAGCTCTCACTAAATCGCGGGCTGAGCAACCACCCCACCCCCACCCCCTCCACACACAACACCTGTAGCACTGAGGCCAGCTAAAAAGAAATAGAGCAAGTTTGGGGCACCCATCGAGTCATTGGCAGCTCCGGGGCCTGTTCCTGAGAGCAGCAAGATTTAGGACCCCAAAAAGCCAAAGAACGCACCCGAAATCTGAGCGTGGGAGCAGAGCTCAGGTGGGCTCAGAGCTCAGGCTCTGAGGAGGCGTGGTTGGAGGCAGACGGGTGTACGACTGTGGAAGCAGCGCCCTGAGACTTGTAAAAAAAACCTCCGGCAGAGGATCAAGCAAGGGGATCCACCAGGGGGCTTGACCGCGGACAGACCCTGAGCGCAAGGATAAACCTGAGAAGCTGCTGGGCTAACGATGGCTACCCAGTCTCAGGAAGTTCAGAAGAGAAAGATTAACAACAAGAAGTCTTTAACACTCGACAACTTTTACACAGAGAAAATCTAGACAACCGAGCAAACAGAGGAGGAGAACAAACAAGCATCTGGACCCTCCTCAAATAAGGAAAACTCCTCACAAGCTATGGAAGAGTTCAAAACTGAGATTTTCGGGAAAATGGAAGAGATCTGGCAAGAAAATAACAATTTAAAAGGTAGAATCTTGCAACTGGAAAGTGAGGCTCAGAAACCAAATGAACTGATAAGCAAATTGAACACCAGAAATGACCAGATTGAATAGGAATACCAGAAGCTTATAGCCGAAAACCAGAAGATTATGGCCGAAAACCAGAAGATTATAGCTGAAAACCAGTCCCTAAAGGCTAGAATTGAGCAGCTAGAAGCTAATGATCTCTCAAGACAACAAGAACAAATAAAACAAAGTCAAAAGACTGAAAAAATAGAAGGAAACATGAAATATCTCAATGAGAGAGTGACAGACCAAGAAAACGGGTCTAGAAGAGACAATTTGAGAATAATTGGTCTTCCAGAAAAACCAGAAATTAATAGAAACCTGGACTCCATACTGACAGAAATAATTCAGCAAAATTGCCCTGAAGTCCTACAACAAGAGGGCAGTATAGACATTGAAAGGATTCATAGTACACCTGCGACATTCGATCAAGAAAAGAAAACACCCAGAAATATAATCACCAAATTCAAGAGTTTCCAAGCAAAGGAAAGAATCTTACAAGAAGCCAGAAAGAAACAATTCAAATATCAAGGAGCACCAATCAGGATCACACAGGATCTGGCAGCCTCCAAACTAAAAGATCGCAAGGCTTGGAATACGATATTCAGAAAGGCAAGAGAGCTGGGCCTGCAACCACGGATCAACGACCCATCAAAATTGACTATATATTTCCAGGGGAAAGTATGGGCATTCAACAAAATTGAAGAATTCCAGGTATTTGCACAGAAAAGACCAGGGCTAAATGGAAAGTTTGATATCCAACCACAGAAATCGAGAGAAACATGAAAAGGTAAATAAGATACAGAGGGGAAAGAAAGAAAACTTATAATTTTTAAATTTGCCTTTTTAAGGGCCTCAGTGAGATCTAATTATCTGTATTCCTATGTAGAGAAATGTTATGTATAATTCTCTGTAGTGAACTCTATTCACTATTATAATATTCACTATTATAGTAATCAGAAGAATAATTCACAGGGTGAGGGTGGAACACTAAATAATCTAAGATGACATGGGGGATGGGAAAGAGGGGGTGAATAGCAGGGGACACCAAGAGAAACTTGAGTGAATAAGAAAATAGGATATTCTATTACACACAAAGAGGGCATGGGAGGAAGAGGGGACAAATACTATGATAAGAAGGAGAGGAAGAGAGCATTAAGAGGTAATAATCAAACCTTACTCTTAGTGTAATCAACCCGGAGAGGGAAGAGTAGCTATACTATC
>NC_058133.1:233738210-233793938 GCF_016433145.1 Gracilinanus agilis | reverse complement strand
GGATGTGGCAAAATTGGGACATTAATGCATTGCTGGTGGAGTTGTGAACTGATCCAGCCATTCTGGCTGGCAATTTGGAATCATGCTCAAAGGGCTATAAAAGAATGCCTGCCCTTTGATCCAGCCATACCATTGCTGGGTTTGTACCCCAAAGAGATCATAGATAAACAGACTTGTATGAAAATATTTATAGTTGCGCTTTTTGTGGTGGCAACAAACTGGAAAAGGAGGGTATGTCCTTCAATTGGGGAATGGCTGAACAAACTGTGGTATATGCGGGTGATGGAATACTATTGTGCTAAAAGGAATAACAAACTGGAGAAGTTCCAGGCGAACTGGAGAGACCTCCAGGAACTGATGCAGAGCGAAAGAAGCAGAGCCAGAAGAACATTGTACACAGAGACTGATATACTGTGGTAAAATCGAATGTAATGGGCTTCTGTACCAGCAACAATGCAATGACCCAGGACAGTTCTGAGGGATTTATGGTAAAGATGCTACCCACATTCAGAGGAAGGACTGCAGGAGTGGAAACATATAAGAAAAGCAACTGCTTGAACGTATGGGTCAGGGTGGACATGATTGGGGATGTGGACTGGAAATTACCACACCAATGCAACCACCAACAATTTGGAAATTGGTCTTGATCAAGGACACATGAGAAAACCAGTGGAAATGTGCATCGGCCATGGGTGGGGGGAGTGCGGGGGGTGAAGGGGAAAGTAGGAGCATGAATCATGTAACCATGTTAAAAATGATTATTAATAAATGTTAAAAAAAAGAAACAATAACATTGAAAGAATGAAAAAATAGAAATATGAAATATTTCACTGAAAAAAACAAGTGACCTGGAAAATAGTTCCAGGAGAGACAATCTAAGAATTACTGGATTACCTGTAAGTCATGATTTTAAAAAAAGCTTAGACATGATATTACAATAAACAAAGAAACTGCCCTGATGTTCTTGAACAAGAGGACAAAATAGAAATGGAATGAATTCATCAATCACAAATAACAACTCCCAGGAATACTACAGCCAAATTCAAGAGCTCCCAGAGCAAGGAAAAAATACTGCAAATAGCCAGAAAAAAAAACAATTCAAATATTATGAAGCCACAGTCAGGATTACTAAAGATTTAGCAGCTTCTACATTAAAGGTTCAGAAGGTTCAGAATATGATATTTCAGAAGGCAAAGGAACTAGGTTTACAACCAAGAATCATCTAACCATCAAAAATGAGTATAATCTTTTGGGGACAAAATGGTTATTTAATAAAATGGAAAATTTCCCAGTATTCCTTATGAAAAAGATCAGATCTGAACAGAAAATCTGATGTTCAAATCAAGAGAAACATAAAAAGGTAAATAAAAAAGAGAAAATTTAAGGGATTAAGTAAGGTCAAACTGTTTATATTCCTACATGGAAAGATATTTGTAACTTAAAATTTTTACTATTATCAAAATAGTTAGAATGAGTATACATGAAAGGAGGGTGTGAGAGTAAGTTGTTTAGGATGGCATGATATATAAAAAGAAAAAAAAGGTAAAAAAGAGGATTGCACTGAGATAAAATGGAAAAGAGATGTAAAATGGGGTAAATTATATCACCTAAACAGGTGTTAAAAAAACAACAACCTATCACAGTGGATGAGGGTGGTAATAGGCAATGCATAAACCTTACTCTCATCAGAATTGGCTCAAAGAGAGAACAATCATAATCTTTGGGTATAGAATCCTATCTTACCATAGAGAGAAGTGGGAAGGGAATAAGATGGTGGGGGATAGTGTAGTGAGCAATATAAGAGAGGGAGAATGATAGGTGGTGATTAAAAGCAAAATAGTTGTGAGGCAGGACAGAATGAAAAGAGACAGAAAGAGCAAAATCAAAAGGAGAAAATAATATGGAGTGGAACACAGAGCTGGTAAATAACTGTGAATGTGAATGGGATGAACATAAAAAATAGAAGTGGAGAGTAGAGTGGATTAAAAACCTGAATCCTACAATATGTTGTTTATAAGAAACACATCTGAGGCAGGGAGACACACATAGACCTTATATAGGTAAGGAGATGGGGAAGAATCTATTGTGCTTCAAACGAAGTAAAAAAAAGGCAAGACTAGCAACTATGATTTCAGACAAAACTAAAGCAAAAAGTCATCTAATTAAAAGAAATAAGGAAGAAAATTCCATCTTGATAAAATGTATAATAGATAATGAAGTAATATCAATATTAAACATATATGCACCAAGCGGTGTAGACTCTAAATTTTTAAAGGAGAAATTAAATGGGCTTCAGGAGGAAAAAGACAGTAAAACTATACCAGTTGGGGGCATTAACTTCTCCTCTCATAACTTGATGAATTTAACCAAAAAAATTAACAAGAAAGAAGTAAAGGAAGTGAATGAAATTTTAGAAAAATTAGAAGACTTCTGGAGAAAATTAAATGGGGATAAAAAGAAATATACCTCCTTTTCAGTAGTATATTGTATGTATACAAAAAAAAATGTACTAGGGGCATGAAAATTTCACAACCAAATACCGAAAAGCAGAAATAACAAATGTTTCTCTTTTCAGATCATAATGTAATAAAAATTATAATCAATAATGGTCAATTGAAAGACAAATTAAAAATTAATTGGAAACTAAATAACCTAATTCTTAAAAAAAGGTGGGTTAAAGAAAAAATTATAGAAACAATAATTTAATTAAAGAGAATGACAATGAGGAGACAACATAACAAAATTTAAGGGATAAAACCAACACAGTACTTAGGGGAAATTTTATATCTCTGAATGCTTACATCAATAAAATAGAGAAAAAGCAATCAATGAACTGGGCATACAACTAAAAAACAAACAGAAAAAGAACATATTAAAAACAGCCAATTGAAGACTAAATTGGAAATCCTAAAAATAAGAGGAGAAATTAACAAAATTAAAAGAGAACTACTAAACTAATAAATAAGGCTAGGAATTGGTTTTATGAAAAAAATTAAAAAATAAAACAAAGCATTGGTTAATTTAATTTGAAAAGAAAAAAAATAAAATTACCAGTATCAAAAATAAAACGGGTGAATTCACTACCAATGAAGAAGAAATTAAAGCAATCATTAGAAGCTATTTTGCCATATTATGAGACAATAAATCTGACAATCTAGGTGAAATGGGTGAATATTTACAAAATTATAAATTACCCAGATTAGCAAAAGAAGAAATAGAATACTTAAATAATCCCATCTCACAAAAATAAATTGAACAAGCCATTAGACTCCCTAAGAAAAAATCCCCAGCGTTAGATGGATTCACAAGTGAATTTTATCAAACATATAGAACAATTAATCCCAATACTATATAAATTATTTGGCAAATAGGCAAAGGAATCCTACTAAAATATTTTATGACACAAATATGATGTTGATGCATATGCCAGGAAGACCGAAAACAGAAAAAGAAAATTATAGACCAATTTCCTTAATGAATATTGATGCGAAAATCTTAAATAAAATACTAGCAAAGAGAGCAATATATCACAATGATCATTCACTATGACCAGTGGGATTTAGAACAGGAATGAAAGGTTGGTTTAAATATAAGGAAAACTATATCAAAAACCAAACTAGCAAATCACATGATTACCTTAATAGATTCAGAAAAAGCCTTCAACAAAATACAACACCCATTCCTATTAAAAACACTAAAAAGCATAGGAATAAGTGGGCCTTTCCTTAAAATGTTAAGCAGTATCTATTTAAAAACAACAGCAAGTATCATCTGCAATGGGGATAAATTGGAAGTTTTTCCAATAAGATCAGGAGTGAAGCAAGAAGGAAGAACCTATATCATCATTTTTATTTAATGCTATATAGATATGCTAGCTTTGGCAATAAGAGAACTAAAAGAAATTGAAGGAGTTAAAGTAGGCAATGAAGAAACTTAGAGATTCCTAGAGAATCAACTAAAAACTAGTTGAAATAATAATTTTGGCAAAGTTGCAGGATGCAAAATATATACTCATCAATCATAAGCATTTCTATATATTGCCAACAAATCCCAGTAGCAAGAGATAGAAAGTGAAATTCCATTTAAAATAACTCAGGGTGGGGGGCACAGCTGGGTAGCTCAGTGGATTGAGAGTCAGGTAGAGATGGGAGGTCCTAGGTTCAAATCTGGCCTCAGACACTTCCCAGCTGTGTGACCCTGGGCAAGTCACTTAACCCCCATTGCCTAGCCCTTACCACTCTCCTGTCTTGGAGTCAATACACAGTATTGACTCCAAGAAGGAAGGTAAGGAAGGTAAGATGGAAGGTATTAAAAAAAAACCACAAAAAAAAGAAGGGAAGAACTTATGACCAAACAAGAGAGAAAGAACATTATAAGATGTACAATAACTTTGACTATGTTAAATTTAAAAGTTTTTATACAAACAAAACCAATGTAACCAAAATTAGAAGGGAAACAATAAATTGGGGAAAATATTTATAAAATTTGTCTCAAATCTCATAATCAGAGAACTAAGTCAAATTTATAATGCATGCAATAGCATCCCAATTGACTAATGGTCAAAATGATATGAACAGACAATTTTAAAATGAAGAAATCAAAGCTATCAATAATCACATGAAAAAATGTTCCAAATCACTCGATTAGTCAGATTGGTCAATTTGACAGTAAAGTGATAGAAGTTGGAAGGGATATGGTAAAATTGGGACACTAATGCATTGTTAGTGGAGTTGTGAACTGATCCAACCATTCTGGGAAGTAATTTAGAACTATGTCCAAAGGCCTATAATACAGTGTATATACTCTTTGATCCGGTAATACCACTACTAGATCTGTATTCCAAAGAGATTTTTTAAAAGGGTGAAGGACCCTACTTCTACAAAAATATTTATAGAACTCTTTTTGTGGTGGCAAAGAATTAGGGATACCTATCAATTGGAGAATGGCTGAACAAACTGTGGTATATAAAGATGACAGAATACTACTGTGTTGTAAGAAGTGATGGAACAGAAGTGGAGCCAAGATGGCAGCTTAGTAGCAACAAAAACTGAACCCATTCTGAGAATCCTTCCAAACCAGCCTTTAAAAAGCACTTCAAAATGACAGGCGTCAAGAAATAATGAACAAGATGATTTCAGAAGAACTAGAAAGACCTAAATGAACTGATGCAGAGTGAAATAAGCAGAACCAGGAGAACAATGTACACAGTAACAGCAATTCTATAGAATGATCAACTGTGATAGACTGAGCTACTCTCAACAATACAATAATCCAGAACAATTCTAAGGGACTTATGACAAAGAATGCTATCCACCTCCAGAAAAAGAATTGCTGGAGTTGGAATACAGAACAAAGCATACTACTTTCACTTTAGTTTATTTGGTTTTTTATTTTGGTGTTGTGTTTTTGTATAATTATTCTCTTACAAAAACGAACAATATTTGTATCATAATACATATATAATCCAGATAAAATTGCTTACTATGTCCAGAAAGAGAGAGGGAAAGGAGAGAGGGAGACAGTTTGGATCATGCAACTTCAAAAAACTTATGTGAAAATCACTACTACATTTAATTGGTAAAACAATATCTTTGCCAAAAAAAGAGCTGAGAAAATATCAGGAGAAAGAAAAAGGAAAAATCTATAGAGTTCCATTGTAGTCTATGTGACTCTTGTCTTCCAAATTGGGTCTCTGAATTTTCCTAAATAAAGAACTCCAGTTAAACACAGTGATTCGGGGCTCTATATTACTCTAATTCAAGTATATTAGGGGACAAACAGATATCTGTGAACTAACAAGAAAAATATTCATAATTTAAAACATCAGTTTTTATAGGTAAAGAATCTTAGGTTTTTAACAATTTATACCATGAATGTTTGTAAACATAAAAGATTGCAACTTCATTCCTAAATTAAAGTCTTTCTATAGGAATAAAGGCCACAAATATCTATTTAACAAAATAATGCAATTAAGCTATCTGCTACATTATGAATTAAACAGATTTTTGTGACTTGGGAACATAACTATTCCATGTTTCTTTGGGGAAACAGTGTGTAGGGAGAAGGGAAATTAGTGCTACTGAGGACATTCCAAATATCGCTGCTGCCAAAGCAGCCTGTCAAAGGAACATACAGTGAATTTGGGTATACTTCTTTCTGAAGTCTGAGAAAAGGTAAGTTTAGCACCTACTTACACTGCAACTAACAGTGAGGAATTTGTTACCCACTTCAAATATAAAAGAACCACTACATTTCTATCATCATATTGTTCTCTCAGCTAGATTCTTATGAACAAACCTTATATACACTGGAAATTTGGGTAGAAAAGTAGACTGTCCAAGCTGGAATTCAAATTCAGGTTTCTTAGGCTAGTTCAAGTCTAATGATCTTTCCATTATATTATGTGCTCACAGACTTGAGCTGAAACTGTTGAGGTAGGAGTTGAAAAATTCAAATAATTCATAGGAAGGTCTCTACTGCTTCTCTTAACAGTGATGTTGATATAAACTTTTCGAGCTACATTGATAGTAAAACTCAAGCACAAGGTGAAAAAGAAATCAAGTACATTTCTTTTAGTTTCAGGTAAAACTTTTCATAAAATACAAATAGCTCTGATCATCCAGAACTCAAAATTTGTCAGGTCTACTGAACTGAGGTTTTTTGTGATTAGCCTAAATAGTCTATGTACTAGGCTGTCAGGTTTGAATGAAATTGTGTATTTTTCTTAATAAAATACAATTTAAATGTCAGACATACTATCATTTAGCATGAAGAGATTAGAAAAGAGAGACCATTCACTGTGCAAGATTGGCAGAAAAATGGCTGGAAATTATTAAATTAAATTAAGCCATACTACTTAAATCTACGTTGCTTTGGTTCTGAAAGCTGAAGAAGAAATATAATGCTTTTGGAAGGATTGTAACCTAGAATTCAGATTTAGTTCATAAAAGAAAGTTAAGGTTTAGAGAGAGTGGTATTGGAATGTACCTTTAATTTATTACTTTTAAAGTCACTTAAAAAAGCCATCTTTAAAAATAATGTTTAATGTTATTTTAACTACCTTAATAAAGTTTCTTTTAAAGGTATGGAAAATTTACTGATTTTTAATGCTAACTAGAAGGGCGTATTTAAAAAATGTTTAGGTAGAAATAAGGAAGCAAAAAAAGGTTTTCTGGAAGAAAAAGTAAAGCATCTCATATGAATATTTTATCATTTTTATTCTTTTGGGGTTTTGGGTGGGTTGATTTCATTTTTAGGAAAGATAAAAAATTTTGAATCCTACCTTCAACCCCATTCATCCACACTCCAGACCTTTTTGAAACACATATAATTGTTTAGTCACCTTTCCTTTTCTTTTAGTCTCCTTTAGCCACCTTTCAATTTCCTCTAAACCAGAGGTTACCAAACTATGGCCCAGGGTCCTCTGGGGGTCACCAAAGTCCTTAGGGGGTTCATGAGATCAAAGTTATTTTCATAATAATAACCAAGGCCTTTAAATTTCTAATATGGTAAATATCCATAGCTATAACCCACATAAACAAAAGTTCTTTAAGGGAACAAGAGGAATTGCCCCCCCCTTCCCGTTAAAAGGGTTTCCATTAGGATTTCTCTCCTCCCTTAACTGAGCAAAAGCAAGCAAGCAAACAAACAAACAAAAAGTCTTGTTGGTAGGTAAATATTAGCTAGGGAGGATATCAGGCTGGTAAACCTTATTCAATTAATATAATAAGGTTAGGTGGAAAAAAAATTCCAGTAGGAAAAAAAACCCCAACTTTGTAAAATCCAAGATTTGTAGAATCCTATCTTTGTCACTTGCCGCCTATATGAACCTGGGCAAGTCATTTAGCCTTACTGCACCTTGGTTTTGTTATTTGTAAAATAACAGATTAGCTGGTCTTTGAGGTCTCTTACAACTCTACTTTTAAGGTACTGAATACAGTGGACTGACATCCCAAAGTCAGACTGAATATAAAATGTAAGAATACAACAAGCAGTCATCAAGAGAAACCATAGGTTCTAGTAGGTTGTAACGTATTAAGAATGATAAGCACTTTTGCCTCTAAAGTTTATGATAACCTAGGCAACATCTCAAAGGAATCTTAAAGAAGAATACAGAGGAGGAAAGGGTACTAAATGTGCTATGACATCAATTCAGAAAATTGCACTTTTCAAAGCACAAGCTGAATCACCCCTCCCCCATACCACCTACCATGCCAGAATCAGAGCAAGGGCCAGGGAAATCTCTAAATTCTTGGGGGCTGGCTGAAAGCACCATAGACTTACCCCCAAGAGCAGTGCAAGGCCTTGGCAGCGAGACTTGAGACTTGAGGCTGAAGAGCGCAGAGCCTAGACAGCAGAAACAAGGCTGGCCACAGCTAAGGTAGCAGGGGCTAGAAAGATACCCTCAGAGCAAAAGGCTTTAAAGCCTACTACACAAAGAACATCATAGATCTACCTGCCCTAACTCAGGCTTCTGATTGGGGAAGGAAAGATACTATCAAGGCAAAGCCCTGTGAGACAGAAGCTAAGAAAGCAATCAACATGCAGGAACCCTAATCAACTAGTGGCAAAAGGAACAAGTAGCAGCAGCAGCAGCAGCAGCAAAAAAACAAACAAACAAAAAAGACAAAATAGTGTCAGGAGTAAAGACAAAGAAGTATGAGGAAATAATGGGCACCAGGTAAAATGAAAAAAGAAAGAATACCAGTGTGATCTAAACATAACATTTTTGCAAAAGTGAGTAATTAAAAATTAGTAAGATGTAGCTTGAACTTCAGCAAAGTCTCAGGATACAAAACAAATCCCCATAAATCATCAGCATTCCTATTTAACAACAATGACATCCAACAGCAAGATATAGAAAAGTAAATTCCATTCAAAATAACTCTAGAAAATATATAATACCTGGGGGTGTATCTCCCAAAAAACCCAGTGAGGATACAAACACAATTACTCTTCACATAAATAAAGTCAGACCTAAACAATACAAAAAAAAAAAACATTACTTGCTATTTGCTCATGCATAGGCTGAGCCAATATAGTGGAAAATAATAATCCTACCTAAATTAATTTACCTATTTGATTTACCAATTCAATCAAATTACATATTCAATCAATCAAACTACCCCAAAACTATTTCATTAAACTAGAAAAAAATAACAACAAAGTTTACCTGAAAGAACAAAAATTCAAGAATATCACGGGAATTAATGAAAAAATATGAAGAAAGGAGGCCTGGCTATGCCAGATATCAAACTATACCATAAAGTCACAGTAATCATCAAAATACAATTTGGTAGTAGCTAAAAAAATAAAATGGTAGGTCAATGAAAGAGATTAGGTAATAAAACACATGGCAATTAATATCTATAGCAACTTTGTTTTCAATAAACAAAAAGATCCAAGCTTTTGAGGAAAGGACTCATTATTTGACAATAACTACTGGGAAGACTGGAAAGAAGTATGGCAGAGATGAGGTATGAACCAACATGTCACACAATATACCAAGATAAATTCAAAATGGATAAAAAGGGTGACACAGAAAAAAAAATTCAAAGAGCATGGAAATGTTTACCTGTCAGGATTATTTGGATAAGGGAAGAATTTATAACCAAATGAGACTTAGAGAACATTATAAAAAACGAAACAGATAATTTTGATTACATTAAGTTGAAAAGGAATTGCACAAATAAAACCAATACAACCAAGATTATAAGGGAAACTTGGGATTTGGTTTGGATAAATTTGGAAAAAAATTTTATAGCAACTATCTCTGACAAAAGCCTCATTTCTCAAATATATAGAGAACTGAGTCAAATTTCTAAAAATACAAATCATTCCACAAATGAGAAATGGTCAAAAGATATGAACGGGCAATTCTTAGAAGAATACCAAAAAATGTTCCAAATCACTATTGATTAAAGAAATGCTAATTAAAACAACACTGTGTTACCACCTTACACCTACCAGATTGGCTAATATGACCAAAAAAGAAAAAGATAAATGTTGGAGGAAATGTGGAAAAACTGGGACACTAATACATTGCTAGTGGAACTGTGAACTAATACAACCATTCTGGAGAGCAATATGGAACCAGGCTCTAAAGGGCCACATAACTATGCATACTCTTTGACACAGCAATCATTATTGGGTCTGTATCCCAAAGAGATCAGAGATAAGGGAAGAGGACCTACCTGTATCAAAATATTTTTAGAAGCTTTTTTTTTTTTGGTAGTAGCAAAAAATTGGAAACTAAGGTACTACTTCATCCCTTTGGGCTGGATGAACAACTTGTGGTGTATAGTTGTAATGGAATTGTACCATAAGGAAAGATGAACAGGATAAATACTGAAAAACTTCTGTTAATGGATGCAAAGTGAAGTGAGCAGAACCAGGAGAACAATGTACACAGAAATATTATACAATGATCGCCTATAAAGGAATAAACCATTATTGGCAAAGGGACTCATAAAGAAAATGCTATCCATAGCCAAAGAAGGACTCTGAGTACAGATCAAAATATACCATCTTCCACTAGATTTCCTTCATGAGATTTCTATTGTATTAATGTATCTTCTATCATGACATGGGCAAAATGGAAATATGTAAAAACTATGATATAAGTATGGATATAATCCAAATCAGACTATTCACCACCTTGGGATTGGGGGGAATGTTAGGGGCAGAGAAAATCTGAATTTTAATATGTCAATAAATGTTTCTACATGTAGCTGGGGGGAAAAAAGATGTAGCTTGAGGAGCAACTAGATGGCTCACTAGATGGAGAGCCAGGCATGAAGTCGGGAGGACCTGGGTTCAAATCTAGCCTCAAACACGTCTTCTCTGTTTGACTTTAGGCAAGTCTCTTAATTCCAGTAGGCTAGCCCTTGCCACTCTTCTATCTTAGAAATGATACTAAAACATAAGGCATAGGTTTAAAAAAAAGATGCAGCTTGAACTGATTACAATTAGATAAAAACATTTAAAAATCAGGAAGGTAAAGAAAGTAACCTGGACTAGAGAAGAATAATCCATGAACGACCAAATTGTGGTATACGCTGGTGATGGAATATTATTGTACTGAAAGGAATAAAGAACTGGAGGAATTCATGTGAACTGGAAAGACCTTCAGGAATTGATGCAGAGTGAAAGGAGCAGAGCCAACAGAACCTTATACACAGACGGATACACTGTGGCACAATCAAATATAATGGACTTTTCTACTAGCAGCAATGAAATGACCCAGAACAATACAGAGGAACTTAGGTGAAAGAATGCTGTCCACAATCAGAGAAAGAACTGTGGAAATGGAAATGCATTAGGAAAACATATGCTCAATCATGTAGTGCAATAGGGATATAATTGGGGTTTTTTTTTATTATTTTTTTTTATTTTAAACCCTTAACTTCTGTGTATTGACTTATAGGTGGAAGAGTGGTAAGGGTAGGCAATGGGGGTCAAGTGACTTGCCCAGGGTCACACAGCTGGGAAGTGTCTGAGGCTGGATTTGAACCTAGGACCTCCCGTCTCTAGGCCTGGCTCTCAATCCACTGAGCTACCCAGCTGCCCCTATAATTGGGGTTTTGATGTTCACTCCACTGCAGATATGAATAACATGGAAATAGATTTTGAATAATGATACATGTATAACCCAGAGGAACTGCTTGTTGGCTTTGGTAGGGGGAGGAAAGAATGTGTGAGGGGGGATCATGAATCATGTAACCATGGAAAAATATTCTAAATTTTATAAAGGGGAGGGGATGCTTAAAAAATAAAATAAAATACTGCAAGGGACAGACCTCTAAAATTTTCCCTGAACAGTAATTTGGGAATCTTCTCTAATTATATTCATCTTCCCTGGAGGATTTTTCATGATCTGGGATCTGGTTGGGGGAAAAGAAGAAAAAGGGACATTGAAGATTTTGATTTAAGTAGTCTGAAAAAATGAAACCAAAGAGACAAAAAAAACTAAGGCTCCCATAAGCCTGCCCTTCATGTTCTGTCAGTGCAACTTACTTGATGCATTTCATCCATTCCTCCTTCTCCTCAGGAGTTGGAGCTGAAATCCGATAGACCGTGTGGTTTCCCTCTACCACTCGACCATCAGCCTCCGTCTTACAAGCTTTGATTACTTGATCCTTATTGTCGGGGATGTAAAGTTCAAAGCAGTTCTGAGAAAGAAAAAAAGAATCAATGGAATATTGAAATAAGGTGCTAATTAAACAAACCAATATTAATGTATTTCCCCAAAGAATTTGTCTTTATTGAATAGTGGTAAAGTGAAGTTCTACCTTTGTGAGAAAAAAAACCAAAACAAGACCCTGATAAGGAAAATTCTGGATAGTCAGGAATTTTTCAACCATTTTTATGTTTCTTTTCATCCTAAACTAAACACATGCAGGTCCTTATATAAAGGACTGGACTGTGGAAAAGGCTAGTGGTCACATTTTGGGAAGGGGGATTTGTTGGCTTATTATTGGTTTTGGATCTGTGATTAATCTGTGTGGGGAACTCCCAGTATAGGAATGTCTTCCAGCAGTTCAGAGGAGGAAATGATCTGTGAATTGAGATCTCAGGAAGCAGCTAGGAGGTTTGGGGATCAAATCTGGCCTCAGACACTTCCTAGCTATGTGACCCTCTACTTAACCCCACTTGTCTAATCCTTACAGCTCTTCTGTCTTAGAACTGATACTTGGTAGCAATTTTAAGATGGAAGGTAAGAACTTAAAAAAAAAAATAGTGCCTTCTACACTAAGAAGTTAAAGTAACCTACCCAAAGTTATATAGCTACTCTGTATCAGAGAAGACAATTGAACCCAAGTTTTCTTGACTCTTTTCTATCCACTGCATAACTGCCATTTGTGCTGATGATCTATATATCTATATATGATATATATGACATATATATGATGATATATATATGTATTTTTAAGCTATTTCTGCACAAATGGTAGCAATAGAATAATGAACTTGGTGTGGCAGGAAGAATGTTGGACTTGAAACAAAGGTCTATGTTCAAGTCCTATCTCTGCTATTTACTACCCATGGGATCTTGGCTAAGTCATTTTATTTCTTTGGGCCTCAGTTTCTTCCTATGTAAAATGAGAGGGTTGGACAAACATGATATCTAGGTTCCTTTCTAGCTTTAAATCTATGCTCCTATGAAATATTCTGACATAAAAGCAATATGTACTTAAAAGTTTTAATTGAGGCAATAAATTATAGCTCAATAAATGTCTCATCTCACACTTAAAGACAGACCTATTTTAAAACTTCTGATATGGCTACAAATATTTACAAAACAGACAGAAAATCCTAGAATAAAAAAAGAAAATATTGACATGGATGGAATAAAACACACCACAAATATAGCTACAGAGATTTATAGAAGCTTAAATAAAATGCAGACAGAAATCAACCAAATTAAAATTATAACAGTTCTTCCATCTTATATATATATGTGTATACATATATATATCCCCCCCCCCAAGGATCTCGTCCATTGCCCAAGATAAAAAAAAAAAATCACACAAATACTTACTGGCTTTTTGGAGTCCTCTACCTCCCGGATACTTAGATTCTCTAAAGGAATAATTCCACGAGGCTCCTTATCCTACAGAAAAGGTTGATGAAGAAAAAGATTTTATAGCTGAATCTAGAATGATATCACTCTCAATCTCTTTGAATGCTTCAGTTGGACTTATCTTTTTCTCACTTCCTCATCATTCTAAAGTAACCCTGGGAGCTAGTCAAAGTTATAAAAAGGAAAAAAAGATAAACAAGAAAGGAACTTAGAACATGCATTCATTTGCTTAGATCTTAAATGTCTTTTCTAGCTATAAATTCTGACTTCATGACCAAATCATATAAGCAAAAAACTAATGTAAATAGGCAGCCTTGGGTTTTGGTCACTCAGGTAATGTTGATGCAGTGGAGGAACCTCAAATGAAAATGTTCTGGAAAAAAAGGTATTCTAAATTCATAAGATGCTTATTTGTAGGGTGCCTTTAACTAAGATCACCATAATTCCATAATGTTTGATTTATGACTTATGTGTCCATTTCAAAAAATAATGCCTACATTAATATGTTTTTATGCTTTTTTGAACTTTGTAATTGGAAGTGTCATTTTTTCCTCATTGGTAAACGTAAATGAATTTATATTTTTACTCCATTACAAATCTGATCTGCCTTCGTTTCAATTCCAAACCAAAAAGATTCCAACTAGTGGGGTACCTGCCCCCAACCCCTTTCTGTGTCCTTTTGTTTGTTGTCTCCCTCCAACAGATTGGAAGGTCTTTGAGCGCAAGGATTCTTTTTATTAATTGAATCCCCAGATTCAATTAGCATAGTGCCTAGAACATAGTAGGTGCTTAATAAATATTTGTAGGATCAGATTGTATATTTTTGCTAGAAAATATAAACATGCATACACATATAGATAGCTATATTAATAACTAAGGCCTCTTTCCCCTTGTTAGGATCTTTTTGACTTAGAAACATATTTTCCCGCTCTTATGCAACGTGAGTTGACATTCACATGCCTTCATCAGAGGCCTTTGATTAATTACAACAGGACTCTGATTAGTCTCCTTGCCTCAAATCTTTCCTCACTCTAGTTTACCCTTTACATAGTTTTAGGAAGTGATCTTCCTAAAGGGCAGTATATAACCATAATATGCACCCTATTCAATTACTTCCAAGATCAAAAATAAAAACCTCCTCTTGGTTTTTAAAGCTTTATATAACCTGATCCCTAGTCTCTACCTTTCCAGTCTTCTTACACATTTCTCTTGTCCATATACACTATGATCCAGAGACCTTGCAAGACCTTGCTGTTCCTTGAACACTATACTCCATGTCTTGACTCTTGTATTTTCACTAGTTGTTGCTTGGTCTCTCTCCTCATCTCTACCTACTTGCTTACTTCAAGTTTCAGCTAAAATTACACTTTCTAGAAAAAAATCCTTCCTAATTCCTCTTAACGCTAATGTCTTCCCTTCTGATATCATCCTAAACATATCTTTTTTGTAAATAGTTATTTTACATATCATTTCATCCCATTAATTTATAAATTCCTATAGGAGAGATACTATTTCTGTATTCTTTGCAAGCCCAGCTCTGGTAAAAGTATCCTTCATAGTGGGTATAAAATAAATGTTTGTAAACTTGATTACTTGAGAGACTAACCTAAGGTCATTAGCCTAGTAATGACCAAGCAATTTAGAATCAGCTATTATGCTATATAACTAAGAAGTTTTAATTACTTCTTGATTTCTTTTACTTTCACTTCTGATACCAGCCAAAGTCTCTTCTCAATTATAATTTCATAGATAAGTATTCATGTTGGCCCAAATGGCCCATAGCACCTGGGATAATAAATAAGATCCTCGAAGTCTCCCTTTTTTAAACAACCTTGAGCAAACATGCAAATATTCCAATCTTAATTTCTTATTTATCCTAACCAATTACTGGTCTCAAAGATCCCAAAATGGAATTGAGTGGTAGCAAGTTGTTATTGGTCACATTATTAAAATATATGCAGATGAATTGGATTTGATTGTTTTTTTCTGGAAATGAAATTCAGTCCTAATCTTACTGGAGGGTAAAAGGCTTAATGACATCAGCATAGATACTTTAAAGGCTTATAAATCTTCACCTTCCATATCAGTATCCACCACATAGAAGAAATATAAAAGGAATTTGAGAGTATGTTGTTTTTCATGAATAACCATTCTAATAACTCTAGAAGCAGTTCTGATACATGTCAGTGATGGGCCTTTTCCTATACAAAGAAGGAAAGGCATGAAACCATTTTTGAGAAAGCAATAAGCATTTTGAAAAGATTTGGTGAACTCCAAAAACCTTTAAAATCTCTAGAGTTGATAGTGGCAAATTAAAGCCTGTGGGCTAAATCTGGCCTTAATAAAATTGTAAGACTCATTCTGAGCTGTATAAACATACAATAAAAGGCAGCAGGTAAGATCTGACCCATGGGTCATAGTTTGCTGACTCCTGCTACAGACAACTCTAAAGAATGGCCCTGATAAACTGTTTTTGCACAAATAAGTCTTATGAATAGATTTTCTCTTTCCTCCTTTTCTTCTGCAGACCCTGGGTTACCATATAATCATTCGTTTGGAGGGACATTTGTCACCAAATTTAGAAATTGAAATAGGTAGGAGAAAATGATCAAGACTTCTCATTTCAAAATTCCTTGAATTCATGCATGTAGGATACAATATAAGATGTTCTCATCCCACAGTGAGAAACCTCTGTGGTGGGTTTTTACATCTAGAGCTGTGAAAATTAGACAAGAATTATTTTGTTATTGCTAATAAATGTACAATATTATAATTCAAGGATTCCTAGACTTTAGTCCCTTTATCTTTGGAATTTCAGCTCTGGAGCACCAATGTCCTAAAAGTTGAGTATTTAATGTAATTCATTATATCAGGCTAACCCAGTTCTAGCAATGCTTCTCATTGTTCCTTGGTTATTTCTTTGTCAGATGTTCTACTTTCTATGCTGCCCTCTCCCCTTGTACCCTTCTAGTTCTGGAACTATAAGCAAATAAATATTGTCACTGCTGCAAGAAAGAGTATATTAGTTTACTCTCCTCTCTGATTCTACTCACCATTTCTGTAACTTTAAAAAACAAAATATTCCTCTTTATATATTGTATTGACCTATTAGAATATTAGTTCATTGAGGTCAAGGACTATCTTCCCTTCTATATTTACATTCCCATACACTTATCACAGTGCTTGGCACATGTTAAGTGCTTAATAAATGCTTTTGCATTCAGTTCATTCTAAGAATTGCTCAGATTTAGATCATAACAACACAACAAAAGATAAGATCTTTTTTCACATTAAAGAATCAAACATTTAGAGAGCAGTATTAATAGCTCAGATCTACCACTAGCATAACTGTGCTCTGACAACTTTAAATGTAATTGCTGAGAAATTCATCAATATTCTAATACCATTATGGTATTCATGAGAGGGATGAATCATTCCCACTCACCACCAAAACAATAAAGTACAGCTGTGAAGTGAATAAAGTGTTTGCTGCTGTTTCATCTTCCTCGTCTTTGTCTTCTTCCTCCTTCTCAGTGGCTAAAAATGCACTTTCCCAAAAACATAACTCTTCATCATGGTACACTGATGATAGTGCTCTCAATCTTATTAAACTTATTCAATATAGCCATCTTTAAAGATGTGACAAGAATCTTGTGTGAGAACGAATTTGTTTAGCTGTGAAATTCTTGACCTTTAAAAGAGTTATCTAAAAACAAGTATTATCTAAAATATATTAAAGATGATCTTTCAGAAATTCTTTGAAGAAATATTTTTAAAAGAAATTATTCATGAAGTCCTTTACAAAATTCAATATTAGATTAAACACTAAAAATAAACTTGAAGAAAATGGAACTTATTTGCCAAGTTAAATTTGGGAAATATATTAATCTATGATTCTCATCAAGATATAAATAGCTAAAAGTCATTACTAAATTCTACTTACTTAGTCTGCATACTCGTAAAAGATGAAATGTTATGGGACAAAGCACTGGACTTAAAAGTTAATCTATATTTGCGTCACTGCCCTTCAATTTAGTAACTGCTTGAGTTAAGGCAAGTAATTTCCCTTTTTGGGAACTAAATAAATGCAGATAAAATGGTGTTAAGGGTTTTTGTATTGTCAGGTTCTTCTGGGAGACCTAGGATTCTTACTTCATTTCTACAGATTCTGTCTTCAAAATCCAAAAATATTTTGCTTACATAGTGAACATTTTCTTTCAATGTTCTTGTTTTTTGCTTTTCTTTTTCTATCTTGCCTTTCACTTTTCTGTATTTTCTTATTCAATCTATTGTGCTCTTGTTTCTTTGGTGAGGTTTGATATTGTAGATTCTAACTTTTCTATTATTTTTACTCATTATTGCTCATTATTTTTACTGTTCAGGACATAAATTCTACTCTCAAAATTCTTGTTTCTTTTTTGATCCACTCAGGAGTAGCATGTTGTGGCTCCACATTCTCTTCAACTTCCACATAGTTCTCTGTTGGATTATTTCCCCTCATTTTGCAATATTTATTTATAGATGTCTTAATTCATTTACTAGATCTGAAGGCCATATTTCCTTCCATTTTCAATATTTTTCCTATTAATTTATCTGTTTATCTTCAAGGTCTTTGAGGTATTTTTCTTCTTAGAATCTTTGGTATTTTCAGTCTTTCCTCCTGTTATTTTCCTTATCATTCATTTCTGACTTCCTCTGCTCAAAGCTTATTCATGGATCACCAGCCTCCGTCTCTGATCCAACTGAATTTTTCATGGTCAGTCAAAATTTTTGATGGTCAGCCCATGCTAGATATTGTGCTCTTCCCTCTAGCTTAGAGAAATATTGCACAGTTCCCCATATTCAGTATCCTACCCTAGTAGCATGTCCCATCCTTTCTATTCCTTAGTTCTTTGTCCCAGCATTCAGAGCCTGCTGGCACTAGCATTTTGGAGCCTGCTTTCTCCTAGCACCAACAGTTCATAGCTATTGGCAGTTCACAGGTTTGTAGCAGCTTCTAAATTCTAGCCTAAAGCAGGCTTTTGTTCCTGCATGGTTTTGACCAAACTGACTGGCAACATTTGAGAAAATTTCCATAGCTTAAAGCTGAGAGCAGGGAGAGGGAGTCTGGGTGTAGGTATAGGTTCTTTTTTTTTTAATCATTTATTAATATTCATTTTTAACATGGTTACATGATTCATGCTCCTACTTTCCCCTTCATACCCCTCACTCCACCCACCCATGGCCGATGCACATTTCCACTGGTTTTATCATGTGTCCTTGTTCAAGACCTATTTCCAAATTGTTGTTAGTTGCATTGGTGTGGTAGTTTCGAGTACATATCCCCAATCATGTCCTCCTCCGCCCATGTGTTTAAGCAGTTGTTTTTCTTATATGTTTCCTCTCCTGCAGTTCTTCCTCTGAATGTGGGTAGCATCTTTACCATAAATCCCTCAGCGCTGTCCTGTGTCATTGCTTTCTGCTGGTACAGAAGTCCATTGCATTCGAATTTTACCATAGTATATCAGTCTCTGTGTACAATGTTCTTCTGGCTCTGCTCCTTTCTCTCTGCATCAGTTCCTGGAGGTCTTTCCAGTTCACCTAGAACTCCTCTACTTTATTATTCATTTTAGCACAGTAGTATTCCATCACCAGCGTATACCACAATTTGTTCACCCATTCCCCAATTGAAGGACATGCTCTCCTTTTCTAGTTCTTTGCCACCACAAAAAGCACAGCTATAAATATTTTCATACATGTCTGTTTATCTATGATCTCTTTGGGGTACAAACCCAACAATGGTATGGCTGGATCAAAGGGCAGGCATTCTTTTATAGCCCTTTGAGCATAGTTCCAAATTGCCAGCCAGAATGGTTGGATCAGTTCACAACTCCACCAGCAATGCATTAATGTCCCAATTTTGCCACATCCCCTCCAGCATTCATTACTCTCCCCTTCTTTCATTTTAGCCAATCTGCTGGGTGTGAGGTGATACCTCAGAGTTGTTTTGATTTGCATTTCTCTAATTATTAGAGATTTAGAACACTTTCTCATGTGCTTATTGATACTTTTGATTTCTTTACCTGAAAATTGCCTATTCATGTCTCTTGCCCATTTATCAATTGGGGAATGGCTTGATTTTTTTATACAATTGATTTAACTCCTTGTATATTTGAGTAATTAGACCCTTGTCAGAGTTTTCTGTTATAAAGATTTTTTCCCAATTTGTTGTTTCCCTTCTGATTTTGACTACATTGTTTTTGTTTGTACAAAGCTTTTTAGCTTAATATAATCAAAACCATTTAATTTACATTTTGTAATTTTCTCTAACTCTTGCTCGGGTTTAAAATCTTTCCTTTCCCAGAGATCTGACAGGTATAGTATTTTGTGTTCACTTAACTTATTTATAGTTTCTTTCTTTATATCAAAGTCATTCACCCATTCTGAATTTATCTTGGTGTAGGGTGCGAGATGTTGATCTAAACCTAATCTCTCCCATATTGTTTTCCAAATTTCCCAGCAGTTTTTGTCAAATAGTGGATTCATGTCCCAAAAGTTGGGCTCTTTGGGTTTATCATACACTGTCTTGCTGATGTCATTAACCCCAAGTCTATTCCACTGATCCTCCCCTCTATCTCTTAGCCAGTACCATATTGTTTTGATGACTGCTGCTTTATAGTATAGTTTAATATCTGGTACTGCTAGGCCCCCTTCCTTCACATTTTTTTTTCATTATTTCCCTTGATATTCTTGATCTTTTGTTATTCCAAATGAAATTTGTTATAGTTTTTCCTAATTCAGTAAAGAAGCTTTTTGGTAATTTGATAGGTATGGCACTAAATAGGTATATTAATTTGGGTAGGATGGTCATTTTTATTATGTTAGCTCGTCCTACCCATGAACAATTAATGGCTTTCCAATTGTTGAGCTCCAGTTTTATTTGTTTGGAAAGTGTTTTGTAGTTGTTTTCGTATAATTGCTGTGTTTGTTTTGGTAGATAGATTCCCAAGTATTTTATATTGTCTAGGGTGATTTTAAATAGTGTTTCTCTTTCTACCTCTTGCTGCTCTGATGTGTTGGATATACATAGAAATGCTGATGATTTATGTGCATTTATTTTGTATCCTGCCACTTTGCTAAAGTTGTTGATTATTTCTACAAGCTTCTTAGTTGATTCTCTAGGATTTTTTTTTTTAACCCTTGTACTTCGGTGTATTGTCTCATAGGTGGAAGATTGGTAAGGGTGGGCAATGGGGGTCAAGTGACTTGCCCAGGGTCACACAGCTGGGAAGTGGCTGAGGCCGGGTTTGAACCTAGGACCTCCTGTCTCTAGGCCTGACTCTCACTCCACTGAGCTACCCAGCTGCCCTCTCTAGGATTTTTTAAGTATACCATCATATCATCTGCAAAGAGTGATAGCTTAGTCTCCTCCTTGCCTATTTTGATACTTTAAATTTCTTTTTCTTCTCTAATTGCTACTGCTAGTGTTTCTAGCTATGTTGAATATGTTGAATAATAGAGGTGATAATGGGCATCCTTGTTTCACTCCTGATCTTATTGGGAAGGCTTCTAATTTATCCCCATTGCATATGATGTTTGTTGATGGTTTTAGGTATATACTGTTTATTATTTTTAGGAAAGGTCCTTCTATTCCTATACTTTTCAGTGTTTTCAATAGGAATGGATGCTGTATTTTGTCAAAGGCTTTTTCAGCATCTATTGAGATAATCATGTGATTTTTGTTTGTTAGACTGTTGATATGGTCAATTATGTGGATGGTTTTCCTAATGTTGAACCAACCTTGCATTCCTGGTATAAATCCCACCTGATCGTGGTGGATGATCTTCTTAATTACTTGCTGGAGTCTCTTTGCTAATATTCTATTTAAGATTTTTACATCTATGTTCATTAGAGAAATTGGTCTATAGTTTTCTTTCTCTGTTTTTGGTCTACCTGGCTTTGGAATCAGTACCATATTTATGTCATAAAATGAATTTCGCAGGACTCCTTCTTTGCTTATCATATCAAATAATTTGTATAGTATAGGGATTAGTTGCTCTTTGAATGTCTGATAGAATTTACTTGTGAATCCATCAGGTCCTGGTGATTTTTTCTTAGGGAGTTCTTTGATGGCTTGTTCAATTTCTTTTTCTGATATGGGATTATTTAGGTATTCTATTTCTTCTACTGTTAATCTAGGCAATTTATATTTTTGTAAATATTCATCCATACCTCCTACATTGTTATATTTACTGCCATATAATTGGGAAAAATAGTTTTTAATGATTGCCTTAATTTCCTCTTCGTTAGAGGTGAGGTCTCCCTTTTTATCTTTAATATTGTCAATTTGGTTTTCTTCTTTCCTTTTTTTATTAGATTGACCAGTACTTTGTCTATTTTATCTGTTGTTTTTTTTCAAAATACCAGCTTCTAGTCTTATTTATTAATTCAATAGTTCTTGTACTTTTGATTTTACTAATTCCTTCCTTAATTTTTATTATTTCTAATTTAGTTTTCATCTGGGGGTTTTTAATTTGCTCGATTTCTAATTTTTTGGGTTTCATGCACAATTCATTAATCTCTGCCCTCCTTAATTTGTTAATATATGCACTCAAGGATATAAATTTCCCCCTGAATACTGCCTTGGCTGCATCCCACAGCTTGGTAGGATGTCTCTTCATTGTCATTCTCTTCAATGAAATTGTTGATTGTTTCTATGATTTCTTCTTTGACAAATTGGTTTTGGAGAATCATATTGTTTAATTTCCAATTGGTTTTTGATTTTCCTGTCCAGATGCCCTTACTAATTATTATTTTTATTGCATTATGATCTGAGAAGGTTACATTTATTATATCTGCTCTTTTGCATTTGTTTGCAATGTTTCTATGCCCTATTACATAGTCAATCTTTGTGAATGTACCATGTGCAACTGAAAAGAAGGTGTATTCCTTTTTGTCCCTATTTATTTTTCTCCACATATCAATTAAATCTAATTTTTCTAGGACTTCATTCACCTCTCTTACTTCTTTCTTATTTATTTTTTGGTTTGATTTATCTAGATCTGAAAGAGGAATATTTAGATCTCCCACTATTATGGTTTTACTATCTATTTCCTTCTTGAGCTCTGCCAGTTTCTCCTTTATGAATTTGGATGCTATACCACTTGGTGCATACATATTAAGCAGTGTTATTTCCTCATTGCTTATATTGCCTTTAATCAGGATGTAATGACCTTCCCTGTCTTTTTTAATCATATCTATTTTTACTTTGGCTTTGTCAGAAATCATAATAGCCACTCCTGCCTTCTTTTTCTCATTTGAAGCCCAAAAGATTTTGCTCAAGCCCTTAACCTTAAACTTGTGTATGTCTACCCACCTCATATGTGTTTCTTGTAGACAACATAGGGTAGGATTTTGGTTTCTGATCCACTCTGCTATTTGCTTCTGTTTTATGAGAGAGTTCATCCCATTCACATTCAGAGTTACAATTATCAGTTGTGCATTCACTGACATTTTTATATCCTCCCCTAGTCCCACCCCTTCTTCTTACACTATTTTCTTTTAAACCAGTGGTTTGCTTTGAGCCAGTATCCCTTATCCCCTCCTTTGATTAACTTCTCTTTCTACCCCCTCCCTTGTTATTCCCCTCTTTTTATGTTTAAAGGCCTAATGAATTCCCTCCCCCTTCTTCTCCTCTCCCTTTTATGACCTCCCCACTCCCCTGCTCCCTTTGGTTTATCCCTTCTGACTTTCTCAGTAGGGTTAGATAGAGTTTTTTATCCCAATGGATAATATAGCTACTCTTCCCTCTCTGGGTTGATTACGCTGAGAGTAAGGTTTAAATATTACCTCTTAATGCTCTCTTCCTCTCTTTCTTATAATAGTATTTGTCCCCTCCCCTCCCCATGCCCTCTTTGTGTGTAATAGAATATCCTATTTTTCTTATTCACTCAAATTTCTCTTGGTGTCCCCTACTATTCACCCCCCTCTTTCCCACCCCCCATGTCATCTTAGACCATTTAGTATTCCACCCTCTCCCTATGAATTATTCTTCTGATTGCTATAATAGTGAATAGAGTTCACTACAGAGAATTATACATAGCATTTCTCCACATAGGAATACAGATAATTAGATCTTATTGAAGCCCTTAAAGAGGCAAATTCAAAAAATTATGAGTTTTCTTTCTTTCCCCTCTGTTTCTTATTTACCTTTTCATGTTTCTCTTGATTTTTGTGGTTGGATATCAAATTTTCCATTTAGTCCTGGTCTCTTCTGTGGAAACACTTGGAAATCTTCAATTTTGTTGAATGCCCATACTTTCCCCTGGAAGTATATAGTCAGTTTTGATGGGTAGTTGATCCGTGTTTGAAGGCCCAGCTCTCTTGCCTTTCTGAATATCGTATTCCAAGCCTTGTGGTCTTTTAGTGTGGAGGCTGCCAGATCCTGTGTGATCCTGATTGGTGCTCCTTGATATTTGAATTGTCTCTTTCTGGCTTCTTGTAAGATTTTTTCTTTTACTTGAAAGCTCTTGAATTTGGCTATTATATTCCTGGGTGTTGACTTTTCTGGGTCCAGTGTAGAGGGTGATCTATGGATCCTTTCAATGTCTATATTGCCCTCTTGTTGTAGAACTTCAGGGCAATTTTGCTGAATAATTTCTTTAAGTATGGAGTCCAAGTTTCTATTAATTTCTGCTTTTTCTGGAAGACCATTGATTCTCAAATTGTCTCTTCTAGACCAGTTTTCTTGGTCTGTCACTTTCTCATTGAGATATTTCATGTTTCCTTCTATTTTATCAGTCTTTTGACTTTGTTTTCTTTGTTCTTGCTGTCTTGAGAGATCATTGGCTTCTAGCCTTTAGGGACTGGTTTTCCTTTTCAATCTGGTCGTTTTTGGAGTTTGATTTACTTATCAGTTCATTTGATTTCTGAGCCTCACTTTCCAATTGCAAAATTCTGCCTTTTAAACTGTTATTTTCTTGCCAGATCTCTTCCATCTTCCTCAACATCTCAGTTTTCAACTCTTCAATAGCTTATGACCAGTTTTCATTATTTTGGGAAGGTTTGGATATGATTACTTGTTTATCCTCCTCTGTTGTCTGGATTTTCTCTGTGTAAAAGTTGTCGAGTGTTACAGAGCTCTTCTTGATAATCTTTCTCTTCTGGGGTTCTCAGCTTGCCATTGTTAGACCCGCCCCTTCTCAGCTTTGTGTTCACACTCAGGGTCTGTCTGCGCTTTCTAGGCTCCCAAGGGCTCAGATCTTGTTGTTCTCGGGGGTGGAGCCTCCTGGTCGTCCCTGGTCTGCCCCTATGCCAGAGGCTCCTTCAGCAGTCTCAGGGGCTGCTTCCACAGCCTTGTTCCCATCTGCACAGTGTCCCCACTCGAGGTCCAAGCCTGCGCTTGAGGTCTTTGTCCACGCCTAGGGCAATGTCTTCACCCGCACCAGTGCTCAGGGAAGTCTGTGCGCATTCTTTAGCCACTTGGGGTCCTAAGTCTTGCTGCCCTGGAACAAGCCCTGGAGCTGCCAGTAACTTACTGGGTGCCCCACTCCTGCTTTCACTCTTGTGCGCTGGTCTTGAAGGGGCTTCTTCCTCTTGCATTTTAGTGAGAGCTGTTTCACCCCTTTATAGCATGGAAATGCCCCGATTCCACATACCTTCAATGCTGCGCCCTGTTGTGGGGTCCCTTCGTTCGTCTGGATTCGTTTTTATGTCCCCTTGAGGAGTCCTGTATTCTTCAGTTAGGAGAGATCGAGCAGCTGCTCCTTACTCTGCCGCCATCTTAACCTAAAGTCCTAGGTATTGGTTCTAATGGAGATTTGTGTCATGTCTTTGGGTCTGCTTATGTGGGACAGGAATAAGGAGAGATAAGTGAGCTGAGTGTCACTTCCTGAGTTTTCTGGTTTTGTTTTTAATATTTAATTTTTCATGCTTTATTTTGGATTCTTGGTGGTGTGTAAAGGGAATCCCTTCCTCCCAGGGTCGTGAACTTTCTTCTCATCCAACCCATCCTATTAGTGTGATTGGAATGCTCCAAACAGAGGTCACAGGTTAAGAGCCCTAGGAACATGACCCAGAACTAAGGTTACAGGTCTGGGTCAAAGAGACTTTAATTGATTCCTGAGATGTGATAGACCAGCTGAGAGAGACAGGAAGTGATGTGGATAAAAGGACTATAAAAGATGAGACCATAGAGGAGATTGAGGTCTTTGGCGTGAGTTTTCTGGGATTGATTCTTCTACTTCATTTGGCGTTGGTGGCTCAGGTAGAAGACAAAGATACTCTCGTGGGCTGGTAAGACTCTTGCTCCAAAGAGACTAGTAGACTTCCATGTGGAGATCAGTACCTTGTTGGGGAGTGAGCTGAAATTCTACGGATCAGACTTTAGGGTGGTAGGTTAGGAAATGATCTACTTCCTTCCTTCCTTATTTCTTTCTTATACTATATTCATATTAAATTAAATTGTTAAAAGCTACTATCATCCTTGTGACTTAAGAGTTAATTTTATAAACAGCAATCACAACCATTTTTACTAGTATTATTTAACAAAAACAATTTACAAATATTACATGTAACATTTTAGTTACTTCATATTACATTTATTTTCATTATTATATTTGGCAGACCACAAAGGTTTGACAATTACCCTCAATCTTCTCTAATTTTTTCACTTTTTACTCTCCTTAAGTCAGTTCATTAGTTGCTAATTCTGGAGCCCGGAGTTTTTACTCCATTGTAAGCTAGTAGAGCAAAATAGACCAAAGTCTGATACTGAAAAGCCATTTGGAAACACCTAGTTTTTCCTGTGCTGAAGGGTAAGTTCTAAATCCTTTTTTTCCCCCTCCCCTTAAACTGAAAACAGCTGAATAGCCATTGCTTGCTGAAGCCTGATAAGAAGGGTGGTGTTTTTTTTTTAAAACAACAATTAGCCTCCTCAGGGCTTTCACCCTCCTGATTCCTTGCCTCAGGGGGCGCTACCCTGTCCCCACAAGCGACTATCTTGCAGCCAAGAATTCTGGAGTACTGGAGGAAGTTAATAAGTTACACTCAGTCTTCTTTTTTGTTATCAGAAGGTATTAATTATTGGGCTAAATTAAGAAAGTTTAGCCTTATCTTATTCCGAGAAGTCTGCTTGTTCTTTAAGGCTTTTCCTGAACCCCCAAATGTCTCTAGCATTAGCTTAAATGGGAGGTGGAACACTAGGGAAAATAGTCAAGGAAAACACCAGTAAAAATAACTAAAACTGCTCCTGAGAAGCTTTCACAGCCTACTAAGGACAAAATCCCAACAGCTCACAACCTATACTTTATACCCAAAATCCTTTTTGCACTTTCAGGTAAACTCAGTGAAACACTCCCTGCTTATGTGGTGGTAAAATCATGCAGCAGCTGGTGTTTTTACCCCTGGGGGGGAGGAGAAGAGAAAAAAACTCTTCCAAACCTCTTAGCTAAACTCTGGCCATGCCCTGAGGGTTTTTGCCAACAAGAAAGTGTGTTTTATTTTGCCTAAAATAGAAAGCCTTTTCTTTTTCTTGCTTTTCCTCCCAAATTTAGCCTCTGGCTAAGCCTTTTAGCTACCCTCCATTCAAAAGCTAGTTAAGTAGGGCATATCTGTACTTACACCAAATTTTTTTCTCTAAAGTCTTTAGAACACCTTGCCCTCCAAACTTATGATACTCTAACCCCTAGCTAGAACACACTAGGGTAGTACCACTTATGGAGAGGAAGCAGAATTGCCGGAAATTTAATAAATATATTTTAAAATAAATAGGCGACTGAGGATGGTGCTGAAAAGCATGGCCCACACTCTGAAAGAACAGTTTCCTGCTCATCTTAAATAGCTCCTGTTCCCAGAGAGCATTACCAAGCTTACACAGCTCACATTTTTAGAATATCTTTGTTTAGTACTATTCCTGGGTGTACTTATACTAATAGGATACCTTGTAGTTTATCTATTTCTCCTAAAAAAAAAACAAAAAACAGAAAGTTAGCTTGATTGATCTCAAGACTCAGAAAACCTTGAGAAAAGCTTGAGAAATCTCAAGATTCACAAGGAGATTCATCTCCCTATTACCATCTAAGATTCATCTCCCTTTACCATCTAAGCCTACCCAGCCTCTGCCTCAGCCTGAATACCCTTGCTCTTGCCATGGCCACCTTCTCTCTTACCTTGCTCAGCTTTTCCCTGCCAACTGCGCAAACTCACCCCTTGCTCGACTTCTCCCTCTGTCTCCCCTGTCCCCTCCCCTTTCCCTGCTGGCCCAGCCCCCACCTCTTCCTCTCTCCATCCTCCTTCCCACCTCTACTCAATCTTCCTTCACCCTAGTCTTCTTCTTCCTCTGTCCCAGCACCTCCCTCCCCTACCTGACCCCCCCCCAGGTTCTCCTACCTCTTCTCCCTCTTCTCCTCCCTGCCCCCACCCTCACCCATGATGCTTTTGCTCTGGCCTCAACCCCAGACCAACCCCTCCCTCTCAACTCACCCACTCCTCCTCCTACTCTTACCTACACCATTGCAACCCAAACAATAAGCCAAGAAGCAGAAATTGAAAATAATTCCATTAAAGGCCTATTCTCTGTAAGGGAAATTCCTATTTTTAATAGCGGAAATTTAGTAAATATTAAGCACCATATACCTTTCACTCTACAATATATGAGAGATTCAAAGAAAATACTTTCTTTGAAGATGATCCCATTGAGGTCATAAAAAAGCTAGAAAGTATTTACCACATTTATGACCCCACATTGATTGACGTGGAAAATTTGCTCCAAGGCTGTTTAATAGAAAGAGAAAAAAATAAAATTGTTTCTCTTGTTAATCAGACCCAAGGAAGGAGAGCAATTCATTGGCCACAGAAAGATCCGAAATGGAACTCAAATAAAAAGGAAGATGATTTAAAATTATGTCAAGCTAGAGAAGCATTACTAAAAAGCAATGAGAACTTATTCTGATAGGCCTGGTACATGGGCAAAATTTGAAAACCTTAAACAAAAGCATGATGAAAATCTCTCCCAGTTTATGGACAGACTTATTGAGCTAGGCAGTAGATATATAGACCTGGATCTTTCCAGAGAAAGGGATGTCAGACAAATAAGAAGACAGTTTGTAAAAAGCTGTTGTAAAGTGGTCAAAGATTGTTTATTTTAAGACCAATTGCCCAAACTGGGCTAATATGGATCTCGAAGAATTAAGAAGAGTAGCAGTTTATGTCTTTAATGGCCAAGAAAGATGAAGACGACAATGATTTAGTGGAGGCACTAAGGAAAGAAATAAAACCACTAACTGAAAAAGTTGAAAGAAGAAATGCAAATCAGGGAATAGCCATTTTGCAGGAATCCACAAATCAACCAATAATGTGTTACTTTTCTGGAAAAGGGGGTCATATAATAATGAATGGTAGGAAGTGGAATCAGGCAAATAAAAATAATAACAATTATAGAAATAATAACAATAATAGAAACAGATTAAGAAATAATAATTTGAATGAGGCAAATGATAACTCACACCAAAATATCCAAAATAGGGGTTGTCCACACTATACTCAGGATGGAAATCTCCTTCAGCACAAGAGACCCGAGAGAAATAGCCAAGGATCTTTAGGAAGGTGTGAGGGGGGAGGGGGAAGGGCTCTGGACTCAGAGAGTGAAACCTTTGGTTTCCCAGACCCTGATGTTTTAATCTAGTTATACCAGTCGTTTCTCCACACCCTCCCCCACAATAATAATGAACCTCATGCAACCCTGAAAGTTGGGAACATGTACTATGATTGCCTCTTAGATACTGGAGCTTCCAGATCAGGACTGGTGAGTAAACCTGATTCTGAATGCAATTCTATTGGCTCTTTAAATGTAGTAGGTGTATCAGGAGCACCTCTAAAGGTCTCAAAGCTTTCCCCTCGAATACAAACTTAGAGCCACAATAACATGTTCTCAAGATGGCTCTATACCACTAGAATTGCCTGAGGAATCCTTAAATTTGCTTCCTGTATTTCTTTTAGACAGTCAGGAGGTGAAGGAGCCCCCCACCTTTGAAATCCCAACTGACATACCTGAATTTCTTTGGGCCACATCTTCTGATGTAGGCCTATTCAAATCAGCTGCTCCTATTCAAATTAAGACAAAAGGTGGTCTACCTCCTTCCATTCCTCAGTATCCCCTATCATAAGAGGCAATTGAAGGAATTACCTCAGTGATAGATTCATTAATTGAGCAAGGAATAATAATTCCATGGAAATCTGAATATAATACACCTATTATACCCGTAAAAAAGTCTCAATTAGGGGAAAATAAAAAACCTGTATATCGATTTGTACAGGATTTAAGGACTGTAAACAATCATGTCATAAAAAGACATCCTGTGGTTCCCAATTCAGCCACAATTATCTCCTCTACTCCCAGTACAGCCACATATTTTACTGTGGTAGATCTGTACTCAGCATTCCTCTCAATTCTTATTCATGAAAATTCCAGGAATACATTTGCCTTCACCTTGAAAGGTTCCCAGAGGACATAGTCCTGACTACCACAAGGTTTTGTGGACAGTCCTATGTTGTTCTCACAAATTTTAAAATGGGATTTAGAAAATGTTAATTTTCAGGAGTACTGTTTGATACAATTTGTAGATGATTTGCTCTTGGCCTCACCAAATGCCACAGTATGCCAGGAAGATGGCAAATATCTTCTATATAAGAGAGGCCACAAGGTCTCAAAGGCAAAATTCAGTGGTCTCCCCAAAGTGGAATATTTATGGTTTATTTTAACTGCTGGTGCCCGCTCCATTTCCCCTAAGCACATTGAAGATATTCAGAAATTAACTGCCCCCTCCACTAAGAAACAGTTGAGGGCAATTCTAGGAGCAACTGGGTTTTATAGACAGTGGATCCCTTGCTATGGGGAAATCACTAAACTTATAGCTCTGACAAAAAATTCAGTCCCTCAACACCTTAGGTTAGAGGTGGAACACCTGTCAGATATTTCAAAATTAAAACGGTCTATCCTGTGTGCCCGTGCTCTAGGTATTCCAGATTACAAAAAGCCATTTACTTTGTACGTATATGAACAGTGAGGGGTAAGTTTAGGTATTTTAACTCGAACTGTTCAGCGTCCAGTTGTTTATTATTCAGCCCAGCTAGACCCAGTAGTTTCAGGAGCACCACCTTGTCTTAGAGGTGTAATTGCCACAGTTCTGTTAGTAACTAATCTGCTGATTTAGTATTGGGATGCCCATTAACCATAATGTGCCCACATGAAGTAGAAGCATTGTTGCTAAGGCATAGAACACAGGCATTTTCAGATCAAAGATTTGCTAGATATGAGGTGAGGGTAACCTTGTTAGGTTAATGAAAATATTACCTTGAAATGCTGTACAGTTCTTAATCCTGCCACCTTGCTTTCAGATTTACCAGTTTCAGGAGAACCATTACACAGTTGTGAATCTTGAGTGTCCATGGCTGAAAAGCCTCGAGATAATAACTTGGATACTCGTTCAGACAACCCAGACTTAGTCTTATTAACTGATGGTTATGCTACACTGGAGTGGCGGTAGTCACAGAATTATGGTCAGCTTTACTGCCCTCAAATATATGTACTCAATGTGCAGAACTGATTGCACTAAAAATGCCTGTATAACTGCCAAAAATAAGAAGGCAACAATTTACATAAACTCTAGATATGCATTTGGAATATGTCATGCAGTGGGTATGCTATGGCTCCAAAGAGGGGTTTTAACCTTAGTTGGAAATGTAGAAATTATTAATGAAGTGCTTTCTGCTCTCCAGCTACCTGAAGCTCTCGCTGTAGTTCATTGCTCTGACCAAACAGGTGGAATTGATCCTGTCTCTAGAGGAAACCACCAGGCAGATACTGTGGCAAAGCTAGCTGCCTTAGAAGGACCTGAATTGATTTTAACTTTGGCAACTAGTAACAACTCAAATTTATCCCTTTCTTATAAAGAACAGGAAGTGGGAAAATGGAAGCAAAAGCTTAAAGCAAAACAGATCAATGGAGTATGGGTGTCATCTGAAGGAAAACCCCTATTCCCTAGAAGTTTTTATCACCATCTATGCTTATTCATTCACAAAAACTGTCACTTTGGCATCCAGGGCATTGTAGAGTCTATTAAAAAAGTATGAATAGCCCCTGGTATAACCACCATAACCTCTAAAGTGTGCGCAGCCTGCTCCACCTGTCAAGCCAAACTTTTCATAGCAAAGCTTTTGGTGGGTGCCCTTTGGCTTATATACTTTTGAGCATTTATAAATTGACTTTATTACAATCCCAAAGGTTGGACATTATAAATTTTGTCTACACATAAAGGATCAGTTGACCAGATAGCTGGAAGCATTTCCTGCCTGAGCCTTGGGTTTTGTTGCCAAGGTACTCTTAGAAGAGATTATTCCTCACTTTGGCCTGTCTGCACATATTGATTTGGACAGGGGGAGCCATTTTACTGATTCAGTTTTATCTCAGGCTTATTCCTGTTTGGGAATAACTCCCAAATTCCATGTACCATATCATCCCCAGAGCTCAGGCCAAGTTGAAAGAATGAACAGAGAGCTCAAAACCATGACTGGCAAACTATGCACTGAAACACAAATGGCCTTAAGCTCTCCCACTGACTATTTTATTCCCAAAGCAGGCCTAGAGGAGATCTACACATCTCACCATTTGAGATGCTTTTTGGACACCCTCCTATACAATCTAAACCTTTTTCTCCTGCATATACGTCATTATTAGGGGAGATACTTCTATTGCTACATATATACAAGAACTGCAGAACAAATTGCGTGAACTCCATGAATCCGGAGCTGCAATACAAGCAGGACCTATAAACTTTTCACTTCATGACCTAAACCCAGGAGACAAAGTATACATACATAAAGAACTTCCAGTGTACTGGAACAACTCAGCCTTCCTCGGAAGGTCCATTTCAAGTACTGTTAACCACTCCAACAGCTATAAAAATTGGAGAAAAGGACTCTTGGATTCATTGCTCACATGTAAAGAGAAAGCTTCTATTGAAGCTGATTGACTATACCCCATAACTCAACCATGTATCCCAAGTTGATCCTGATGTTGGTCAACACTCTCCTCAGGGGAATCTCAGGGACAAAATGCACAATTACCATAGGGATTGTATAATTGCCATAAAACTAAAAAATCTTTTGAGAAAGAAACATTTCAAGAAAGACAGCTCGATAACTCTTTGAATCTAGAAGATGAATTGTTTGAAGAAGGCACCATGAAGATGCCCATAGAAAATCTCCACATCATCAGAAGATCTAGCATGAACTTTGGAGTATAACTGATTGAACTTTGCGGGATTGAACACAAGTATTTTGAATGTATGCCACAAAGGACTGCCCCTCTTATTGTCAATGTGCCTAGAAAACATTGGTTTGCTTTCTCTCTATCTCTCTCTATCTCTTTTATTTCCCTCTTATCTCTAACTTGAATATTGTATGCTCCTTTAGCTAGAAGATCTTCAGAGATACAAGATAGTTATGTAAAATGATTCATTGGGGAGATTAGTCTCCCAAAGAATCACAGGGGGGATTGTGAAAGGAAATTCTTGGTTCTCTTTGTCTATTCTGAGTTTACACTTGTGAAAAGGGAATCCTTTTTACTCTTTGCCTAATTGGAGTTAAAACTTTGGTTAACAATAACTTAAGTACCCTTACTTAGTATCTCCCAAGATTGTGAGGACAGGATTAATTCTCCTTTGTCTACTTTGAATTAATCAACAAAATCAAATACACCTATACTTAACCCTAAAGCAAGGGAAACTCTTACTATAGGAGTTTATACCTTCAAAAGGAAGACACCCCTACTAAACTGGGTGATAACTCAGAAATGTGTGAATCCAAACTGGATGACAACTCAGAAAGGTGTGACTCCCAGGAGGAGAGTTAACACCTTTAGAGGTGACACTCCCACAGACACTGCCTATGGGCAAGGCTAGACAATTTGGAAACTGTGATTGGCCCCTGGGAAAAGGGACAGGAAAAAATCACCATAAAAGCTATGGAGGTCCAGCTCTATATACCAGGGGTTTTTGAGTGGCCTGTGGTGGCTTCAGTTGATAAAAGAATGAAACAGATTAGAAGCAATAGCTGATGGTAGCTCAAAGTTACTCCAAAGTACCATGGAGTCACAAGTTTAATATATATGAAATTAAAACCCCCTTTCACCCAAAGGCACAGAGAATGTTTTACAGCTGCGTAGCAATTACAACTTAGACAATACAAAGAAGCTTGAGAGGCTTCAAGGTGAAGATAAGCACAAGGTTGAATTTTAGGTGCCTTATTATCAGTAAGCTAATTCTGGGAATACTTTTCTCAGGTGGAAAGCCCCCGCTGGATTGAGGTTTTGACCTTGACTGTCTAGAATCAGTTTTGAGCCCAAGCAGCTGCATTTCTGACCAAGAGAGAAACTGTTAACCTCTTGACTACTACTTCACTTGGTGATCTCATCAGCTACCATGGATTACCATCTTTATAAGGATAAATCTCAAATCTACCTTTCCTGTCCTGGTCTCTCTGCTGACCCCCCCAAATCACAAATCTACAATTGCCTTTAGACATCTCAAACTGGATATCCAGTACACATATGAAATGCCATCTGTCCAAAACAGAACTCATTATCCTCTCTCTCTTACCTTCCCTACTACTATAAAGGGTAGCAGCATTCTCTCATTCCCTCAAGCTCAAAATCTAGGAGTCATCCTGGATTCCTCACTATTTCTCATTCCTCATAACCAAGCTACTGCCAAGGCCTGCCAATTTCACCTGGCATTATCTCTTCATTACATCCCTTTCTCTTCTCTGACATTGCTACCATTCTAGTACAGGTCCTTCTTCTTCATCTTCTTCTGAACTAATAGTGGGTCAGTCCATCTCAAGTCTTTCTCCACTCTAATTCATTCTCCATTCAGTCACTAATGTGCTTTTCCTAAAATGCAAGTCTGATCATGCCACCTCCCTCCTCTTACTCAATAAATTCCTGTAACTTCCAAGTATCTCCAGGAGCAAATAAAAAATGCTCTATTTGGCATTCAAAGCCCATTGTAACCTAGCCCCATCCTACATTTCTAGTCTTCGTACATCTTCTAGCTTTCCACATTCCCCTTGAACCACTGTCATTGGCCTCCTGGCTTTTTCACAAGAAAGGACATTATTTTTCAGTTTCAGGAATACTCTCTGGCTGTCCTTTTTGCTTGGAAAGCTCTCCCTCTGCTCCAACTATTGACTTTCTGGATTCCTTTAAGTTCCAATTAAAATCCCAACTTCTACAGGAAGCCTTCCCCAATATCTCTTAATTCCAGTGACCTCTGTCACTAGGAAAGTTATTTCCTATTTATCCTGTATATAATGTATTTAGATCATATTTATTTACATGTTATCTCCATTAAATTTTAAGTTCTCTGAAGAGAACTATATCTTTTACATCTTTTTGTATCCCCATAGCTTAGCACAGTGTCCAGCACATAGTAGTAACTTAATAAATGTTAAAATATGCTTTCTCTACCTTTTCCTCTTTCTACATATAGATTTCCCCTAACCTTTTTTTCCCTTTATGTATTGCTTCACTGTATTCTTCCCTTCTCTTTCAAGTCTTCTCTTAAAATCATCAACAAATACTAGGACCACTCCTAGGACTTATCTAATAAGGGTCTCACTGAGCCCTGACGATTTGATTTAAAGGGGACACATGTACCATCCCTCATACTTGAATGTAAGTAGTTTATCTTTGTTTAATCTTTTATCATTGTTCATTCATGTTTACCTTTTTATTTTTCTTTTAACTCTTATATTTGAACTTCAAAGGTTTTTTTTCCAGTAGAAATACTTTCTCTATTTCATTAAAAATTCATTTTTCCTCCTGTAGAATTATACTCAGTTTTTCTGGTTAAGTTATAGGCTGCAAGCCTATATCCTTTGCCTTCTGGAATATTATATTCCAAATTACCTGAGCCTGTTTAGAGGTGGCTGCTAAATTGTGTGTGATTTTGACTATGGCTCCATGGTACTTGAAATCTTTCTCTCTGGCTGCTTACAATATTTTTTTCTTTGACTTTCTAAGCTCTGATTTTTGGCTAGGATGTTCATGGGAGTTTTTACTTGGTGGTTTCTTGCAGGAGATAGTCAATGTAGTCTTTCTAGTTATACTTTGCCCTCTGGTCCTATGAGAATTCATTAGTTTTGTGATTTCTTGATGCTTTGAATCTTTTTGTTGTTGTTATAGTATTCAGATAGTCCAATGATTTCTAAATTTGTCCCAGGTCAATTGTTTTTGCAATAAGATATCTTATATTTACTTCTTTTTTTAATCTTTTGACTATTTTAATATTTCTCCACAAAGTCATTAGTTTCTATTTGGTCCGTTAAAAAAATTTTTTTTAGGGAGTTTGTTGCTTAGGCAAGGTTTTATGCCTCTTCTGCTAATCTGTTAATTCCCTTCCTAATTCTTTCTTCCACTGCTCTCATTTCTTTTCCAAATTTTCCCTCAAGCATCCTCATTCTTTTTATAAAAACATTTTTAAAACTCTTGCTTTATCTCTTCCAGAAATTCTATTTAATTTGGTGCTCAAGTTGTGTTTTTCTCTGAGATATTGCTTGTAAATGTTTTGCTGGAGTCATTCTCTTCTTCTGAGCTTGTTGTGAGCTCTCCTGTCACCATAACAGTATCTTATGGTGAGATTCTATTTTTGTTTGCTTATTTTTTTCCAGCCTACTTCCTGACTTCTGATTTGATGCTAGGGCCATATTTCTTTAGTCTGAGCCGATCTGTTGCTGCATTCATGGAGTATTGACTTGCATCATCCCAGGATCTCAGGGACTGGCTTGTGTAAGAATTAAAATGGGTTTGGGTCAAATTAAGAATTATAAGAAGTTGTTGTGGTTGCTCTTCATAAAAATTAACTTAATTCAGGAGGTTGTTAGTAGCTTTAGTAGCTTTATTACAGCAAAGTAGAGATAATAAAGGAGGAAATGTAGGAAGAAGGTAGAAAAATATTGCCTAAATACCTTAAGTCTGGATTCCAGTGCCTTCAGACCTTGAAATAAGGCAAAGTCTAATAGTTGCCTGATCTGAGTTCTTCCAATTGCTGCCCTGGTTTTAGATCTGAGCAAAAATAGAAATACTTTTGAATAGAGCCCCTATCAACCAATTGGAAAGTTATACTTGTTCCAAGAGATAGAATTGTAGGTTTCCCTTTGGAATGGGGTTCCTGCTCTTGTAGTTCCTCTGAAGGTTGGACTACATATTGGAACTGAAATCCCACTTTGCTCTTGGAGGTTGAATCATACCACTGCTGACTTGTTTCTGAACTTCTTTCTCTCAGTGAAATGCACAGGTCCTACCCAGTTATATCACCCCCAGAGCACAGGTATTCTTTTCAGACCACCTTGGACTATGATCCAGAATCAGTGAGCAACAAAACTGCCAGTCAGCATCTGTCCTTGTCTCAGTTCTCCCAATATGAGTCTAGTTTAAATCTGGGACCTCTACTTTCCCCAATTCAGTCTCTCCCAGGGTCTTGGAATGCCCTTATGATAGCATGCTCCTGTTCTGACTTCCTCCCCAGCATCTTCTGCCATCTTTGCTCCAACAATACAAAAAAAAAAGCATTTAACTTGCTAGCGATATAATGATGGCTATCATAACACATATAAGGGGAATGGATGAAATCAAGGAATCCAGGTAGCTGTGATGTAATGAGCTAGAGGGGGTAATCACAAGCAAGAAAAACATAAGAAACACACATGAGGCAGCTTGGTGGCTCAATGAATATAGAGCCTCCTGGAGACAAGAGGTCCTAGGTTCAAATCTGACCCCAGATATTCCCTAGCTGTATAATTGGGCAAGATACTTAACTCAATTGACTAGGCCTTATTATTCTTTTGCCTTAGAACTAGTACTTATATTCTAAGCTGAAGGTATAGGTTTTTAAAAAAGAAAGTTAGAAAGAAACACAGATAAATTGATATATACACACAGAAAAGATACACCCATACAAGAATACACCTTTATATATGCATACACACAAGTAAGTCATTACTTTTGAACAACTTATGTCTTTAGATGCCATTAAATGTCTATTCTCTGATACTGAGTGAGCTGCTTGAAGTCCAACCTCTTTCTTTTTTATAATATTCCCTAACTTCTCTCTTTTTTCTCTCTTGACCAGGATCACATACTATGTTTTCCCCCCACCCCTATTAGAATCAACAGAAACAATGCAGGAGTCCTGACATTGTTATTGCCAAACTTCAGATATCAGTCAGATCCTTTTAATCCCCAAAACATAGTATAAGAAGGAGAAAGATGAGAGAAAATTCGATAATGTAAAAATATATGTATATTTAACTCTTTTAGGAGTAATTTCACGGGGAATTGTATAAAATCTTAGAAGAAAATGTATGTTTTGTAATCTATAATGTAAAGTTAAAATTCTTTTGAGAATAATTTCAGGATAAGGATCTTGCCATCTCCCCAAGAATCCAGACGATGAACTTGTTTGGTGAGGACACATGAAGATGTCTGAAAAATATAGCCTTAGGGGCAGCTGGGTAGCTCAGTGGAGTGAGAGTCAGGCCTAGAGACAGGAGGTCCTAGGTTCAAACCCAGCCTCAGCCACTTCCCAGCTGTGTGACCCTGGGCAAGTCACTTGACCCCCATTGCCCACCCTTACCAATCTTCCACCTATGAGACAATACACCGAAGTACAAGGGTTAAAAAAAAAAACAAAACAAAACTAAGGCCTCTTTTATGCCATCCCCTATTTCTCTCTATGAATATTTACTTATATAGGTAGTTCTAAAATACGACAAAAATCAAGGCAGCTAACAAAAGAGTTTGATTAAAAAAGAAGTCAAACTAAATTGGCAGAACAATCAATCAAAAAGAACTAAAGATCTACTATGTATTAGGCATTAAAGTACATACTTATAGAAAGACAAAAATCATAGAATGAAGAATTTTAGAGTCGGAATGGACCTTTGAGATTTAGTCCAACCTCTTTGATTTATAAATTAGGAAACTGAGGCCAAGAGAGAAAATTTATAGGTAGTTGGGTAACATAATGGACAGAGTTCTGGGCCTAGAATAAGGACAACCTGAGTTCAAATTCAGTCTCAGACACTAACTATCTATGTGACTGAACAAATCACTTAAACTCTGTCTACATCAGTTTATTCTATTGTAAAATGGGAATAATAATAGCACCTACCTCCCAGAGTTGTGGCCAGTCATCCTGTATCTGAATAGGATTTTGCTACAAAATGAGAACTGAATGAAAGACATCTCTCCCATCTTACTCTGAATCAAGACAGATTTGAAGAAGAGGGAGCTAGATGGCATAGTGGATTGAACAAGACCTTAGTTCAAATCTGGCCCCAGACACTATCTGTGCAATTATGAGCAAGTCAGCCAACTTCTCTTTGCCTCAGTTTCCTCAGCCTCAAAATGGGGATAATAATCTTGGGGTTATTGAGTTTACTAAAAGGATCACAGAGTAAGTACTATATAAATGATATTATTATGATGTATTTGTAAAGCACTTGGCACAGTGTCTAGCACACAATGGTACTTAATTAATGCTTCTTCTTTCCCTTTCTTCTCCTCTAAAGTTACATAACAGAGCCGTATCTAGGATCCAAACCTACTGCATCCTCATCCAAGGCTCTACATAGGATGTGTTAATAAATGTTTAACAACCTGCTCTAGGGTAAGGATGGAGAAAATACTTTTAAATTTAATCTCCACTAACACTTTTTAAAAGTCTAGACCAGTGGTTCCCAAACTTTTTTGGCCTACCGCTCCCTTTCCAGAAAAAAATATTACTTAGCCCCCTGGAAATTAATTTTTAAAAATTTTAATAGCAATTAATAGGAAAGATAAATGCACCTGTGGCCAACCCCTGGATTGCTGCAGCACCCACCAGGGTGCGGTGGCGCCCACTTTGGGAATCACTGGTCTAGACAATCAACAAAATAATAAACCAAGTCCCAATTTTAGCATTTACTACTTCCAAGGTATAAATGTTTACAGTGAAAATTTAATAATTGGCTGGAATCAGTTCAGTCTAGCTTCCTTTTATGTAGTCTCCCCACCTCTGATTAAACTCTCAATTTCTTGAAAGCAGGGACTGTCCTTTGCCCTTTTTGGTAGTCCCAGAACTAAACTCTGTGCCTGGCACATAGCAGGTGTTTAATAAATATTTACTAACCTTTTGTTGCCTGATTCCAGCACACCCCTAGCTCTTTACAATCCTATAATTTCTCCTAAGAGTCATTGGCTACTAATCTAAGCCAGACTCAAAAATCTACCTTTTGAAACTTAGAAACTTATGCTGTATGTCAACAGGTTATGCATTCCACTGTCCTATATAAACAATTGTAATCATATGCTACCCATACTAACAAACATAAACACAACACCAACCCAGATTGCTCCATGAGAGTAAAAGTGTTTCCAAGCAACCTGCTTCTGGGATGCAATGCTTTCTTCTGTACAGGTACATTTTTACTCTATGTTTACCAAAAAAGTGTTATCTCATAATCCCTGGACAAGAAGATAAGAGGATTGAACTTACTTGGGACATATTTGTAATATAAAAGCCAGATTTTCCCTTCCCATCTTATCCCACTCTTTGTGATTCATTCCAAGCCACAAATAAGCTGTTGTCAAAAGTACATACATTCATGTATTGTTCTTTACATGACCAGGCTTGTAGCCAAATAATATGACCATTATCACCTGGATAAAGTCAGGAAATCTTGACTATCAGGTTCCTAGATTACATGGGATTTATTGTGGTGTGCCTCATTTGTTTGGTTTTTGAGGCACATGTGTTCTCTTCTGTTTTGCTCATCCCACTGTCTAAAGTTGATAGTGAATGACTGACCCTTCCCTCCTGCCTGAGCAGAATGTACAGAATGGCTCACCGTTGTATATTCAAAGTAGTAAAGGCAGTTGTCGGTCAGAATAAACCAGCGTCTCTTCCATGTCTTTACCCTGCCGCCTGAAAAGCAAAAGGAGATGCACATTTGGCAAAAGGCAACCAAACCTGGAAGAAGCTCCACAATACAAAAATACTTCTTCTCAGGAAGGATGAATGAGGAGGGAAGGGATATCATGGGAACATCTGGGTTATGGCAAAATTTACATCAGTTACAAAACAAACAGAGCCAAAACAGAAGCATCTTTCACAAGGTGCATGATCTGTGGCACAAGCAGAGCAAGTGAAGCTGAATGACATCCGTCAGATGGAATCAGACAGCAGGATGGAAAGGGTTCAGATGGAAAAGAACCCAGTGGTAAGCAGTGCAAACTGACTTGTGCTAGAGAAGAATCAGTAAAAAGCAGATCAATGGAGCTGAAACTAGAAAAAAATAGAACAAAAAATGTAAACATCCTGACTTGGGGCTAAATAGTAGAAAGGATCTAACAATCTCAAAGGCATTTAAGTTGCTGCTGATTTAATCAACCAGATATAAGGGAAATAAAGAATCTTTGGTTCCTTTGCAATCAAATTTCAATTTGATTGTGGAACACTGACTTTGAATCCTAGCTCTCATCCTTTTCATGTTGATTAGATTACCTCCATTTTACCTATCAATAGGAAATTTAATATTGACACTGTCAGGTTAATAATATCAGAAAACATAATTTCTAAGTCTCAGGGCAAATTAGGGGTATTATTACAGAAAAATCAACTCTGAGTTTATATATATTACATGGGGAACAAGATCATAAAAGTGTGCCTCTAAATTAGCACTAATATTAGTGGTAGATGCTTCACTCAATCCCACAGCCATTTCCCACCTACTTCTCTTACTAGCTATTAAACACACAAATAAAGGCATTTTTGTCCTATTAGGCTATACTAATACTAATAACAAGGAATGAAAAAGCTTTGAAATTGACTCTAATCCAAACTTAATACCCTATTCTGAAAATTTTCCTCACAGTCATATTTTCAACTTTGAAGTGAAGAAAAGCAGTAAAATTTCTCAATTGGATAATTAAGAATTGATTTTACAAGTTAAGCCTGTGTTAAAAATCTATGTGGCATTTCTGAATACTTCTTTAGTTATCCTTTACTATCCTACATTACTACAAACTCTATTTAAAGAGAGAATTATTTTTCTAGTCTACACAAAAAGCAAGAATCAATTGACACAAAATGGACACTACCATAAGATCATAGGATTCCAAGTTTGAAGAGATCTGAGAGGTTATCTAGTCTAATCCTTTCACTTTACAAATGGGGAAATAAACCTAGAAAGAGGATGTGTCTTACCCAAGGTCAAACAGGCCATGTGACACACTGAACCAGATTGAACCCAGGTTTGTTTGCTTTTTAAACTTAAAACCCAGAACACTTTTCACTACACCAGGGCCCATCATAATACTGTGTTCCCATATGCCTTTCTAAATTCATACTCCTGAATAAGTGGGGAAGCTTTGAAAAAGAAAAATTTCCACTTGCCAATGACTTTTTAAATCTTTCCATCACCATCAGATAATGCCAGGGAAACAAGGGCCTGCAGTAATACAGATTGTTGAGTAATTAAAATGGAACTTTGAAAATGTCAACAAAATACCTGGCAGATTAACAAAAGAACCAACTAATTTTTGGGCTCTCTGAGATTTTACTTAGATGTTAGTGAGAGTGGTAATAACTTTAATTATAAACTGTTGAGATTCTAAATAACACTGCCTTGGCAAATAATCTTTGGCATTATAAGGTATGGATCCACCTGCCTATAAAGCTCTAATCTCAAGCAACTGAAGAGTAAACCTCTTCCCATCAAACTAACTGATATTATGTGAACACATTCTTGTCTGACCTTAAATGAGAAATGTGATCAAAGAGCATGGACAGGGAAAAACTAATAAAGCAATGAAATGATGAAAATATGGAAAAAAGGCAAGTCTGGATGAAGAGGGGAAAAAAATGGGGGGAAGAAAAAGGACAAGAAGCATACTGAGACTTGGTGATTATTTGTTTCTTCAAGATGAATCCCCAACAGTCTGAGAGAACTTCTGGCTTTGCAGATACCTGGGTTGTCTGATGCTCAGGATACAATGAACAGTCAAACATTAACCAGATCACTAGAGGTATATGCAGAAGAGCCCATGCACAGAATGATACCCTGATGGCACTTGTCCTTTGAGAAGAAGGGATAGTGAAAAGAGGCTGTTGAGTGCCAAAAGAACAAGGGGGAAAAACCAGGTGATAAAGTGAAATAGAAAAAAAAGGTATTTCTCTGATTATAGAGGAGTTTAGTATTTCTCTGGACAGTTTCATGTGGTTATAAAGAATGCTACCACAAAGCACTGCCACAGAAAGTGTTTCTATGTTGAAGGAACAGACATAAAATGAGCAGACGCATCACTTAGAGCACCTCGGACAGTCCCTGTGGAACTCACAGGAAAATCTCCCAACTTCATTAGAGAGACATCTTGTTCTTCCACTGGTTTAAGTATAATGATAGATATTCCCATTCTTTCTCCCTTTCCTTCCTTCTTTTGTTTTAGTAGGAGATATGGGTCTTCTGACCCTCTACTATTTCTCAATTTTAAGTACCTTTCTTCTCTCAATCACTGTTTCAGTCCAGGCTCTCAAATGAGAAATCCAAGAAATATCTCAACCCTTAAGTGAGTTTTGTTATTTGTATGTTGATGGTTTGTTTTGTCATTGGTCCTCTTTTTAGATCTAATCTGGTAATACTTAAATACAGAAATAGTGCAGAGCCCTTTGGCTGGGGGAAAAAAACCATAAGCATTTCTTGGGAAATTAGCAAAGAGAATAATTACTCATAATGTAACTTTAAGGTCAATGATAGACTTTCAATAATAACTAATTGAAAAAAGTTCTGATGAACACATAATTCTCCTATAGTGCTGGGAAATTAGCAGAAAGTCTGTAGATAGCTTTTCTTTTAGTTTCTAAACTTTGTCTTGTTAATTTCATTTTTCACTTTACATTTTTAATTCAGAAAACACCATGTCCACAGTTCACAAGAGCAAAGACTAAGAAATGTCCCAAACAGTCAGCTCTACTTCTTTTTCAAAGGCACAGTGACTTTGAGAAAACAAAGGTTCCTACTTACTTCTTCCTTCCAAAGATTTCTGAAATAACTTTAGAAAGAACAGTGATACATAGATTTCAAATGGATTTGAATATGTGTATATCTGTGCGTGTAGCTATAACATGAATAAGTTTTGTCAATAACTTTAAGGGCAATTTTATTAGATCTCTCCTAATCTCACAGACCTATGTTTGTGAAGTCTTCAGCCTACTCTATACTAATATACATTCAATGCAGATGGTGAAATTGTGGATTTAGGTTATCTGGGACCTTGAAGTCTAACTATGTACTGTTCTCTCTACTTATTGAAATAAAAAAATGAAATTTCTATAATCTTCTGATCCTGAGAAGAATTCCCTAGGGACTGTGCAAAAAATCAGAAGCAGCATTAACACTACCACCAGCAATTACAAAAACAGAAGAACCAAATAAAATAAAATAAAATGCCGCAGCAATTACAGTGGCCTGTGCAGAGCGAGAGAGCAGGTGAGGGGTGAGGGTGGGGGATTACATACCTCCTGGAGTTTGGGGCAAGGAAAAGAAGAGCCAAAATCATGGAACATACAAATGAGGGAGAAAAGAAAATTAAAACAAAGAAATTAAACCAGGCTCCTTATTCTTATTATGCAATGCATCAGTCACATTCATGTCTGCCTGGGGAAGGAGCTAAGCATAAAAATGCTACCTTCTGGGAGCAAGTTTTCAGCTAGCCATTAGTTAAATGTAAGAATGAAAGTACAGTAATCTTATATTTTACTATACCCACTTGGCAAATGCAGAATTAGAGGCAAGTACTGAAAACGTGACCCAAAAGAAGCTATAATTCAGCACTTATCAAGCTAATTCTTATTAGCATGTCTAGAACCCAGACAAAAGGAATCAGAACTCCTGACAACAAATATTAGCTCCAAGAAAATGAAGTTTCTATCCAAAGCTGGTCCAGCTTTTTTAAAAGTACATCCAAGTATAAACACACACACACACACACACACACACACACACACACACACACACACACACATATATATATATGTATCTGGCATACAGAATACATATCCATGTTTCTATTTATACTTATATTACTCTGATAATTAGTTGGAAACTGCCTCTTCACCACAATTACTGAGGTGGTAATTTTAGGTTTCCCTATCATATAATGTATCAATAAGATGTGAGGTTAACAGCTTAGGAAAGCTTGAAAGAAATTTTAAACTAATGCAATAAACCATGAATTTGTTGAAACAACTAATTAGAATTGGAACTAACTAAACTGGATGAAGTAAACAAAATCTTAGTTGCACCTTTTCTTTTTTCTAATCTTATTTTTGTTGAATTCTATTAGTTTACATCATCTTCTTTTCCAACAGTTGCACTTTCAAATCCCTTTTTAGCCCTATCTACTTAGAAATAAGGATAAATAGTAGGTTAATTGGTTTAGTGATTTTGAAGTAGAGATTGGTAAGGGGTGCATGTGCTACTGGTTTAAAGAAGCACCCAATAATGGCTTATTCCAGAGACACATTCAAAACTCAAACCACTGGAGTGGCTCTTTAACACTAAAGACCTTGTATTAGGGTAGTTTGAACTTGGAAAACTGTAAATCTTTTGAATTAGGGATAAGTGGAAAGAAACCATTTCAATTCTTATAAATGTTACTAATAATCAAGTTAGACACTACTTTCTAACCTCACTGGGTTGATTAATTGATAGAGTTTAGGAAGCAATCTTATACCCACAAATTAGCTGATATGGAAGAGAATCCACACGCAGCTAATAGGATAAGAAGAGAGGAAGTTATTGCTTTCGTGCAATAATTATATAGAGCCCAAATAATCTGGAGCCCTTCTGTTTATTGAGTTTAGGAGGCAGAACAGTTCTTTACATAATTTGGAATAGCTCATATCAAGCTAAGTAAATTTCACAAGGAAGTATATGAACCTATATAAAAATTCCATAGAAAAAAGGATTCTTTTTAGATACCTCATCCCTCACTTGGTGCCCAGGAAGATGGTATAATTTCCAGCAACAGAGGCTCACCTCATATAGAGGGAGAAAAAAGAAATAGAAGAATATTTTTAAAAACATTTTAATGAATAAAACTGGTAATATATCTGATTTGGACTGGAAAAGAGAGGGGAAAACTCCACTGCCTGAGAATTATTAAGAGTGCTGTGGATGTAGCTGCAATCAAGCACTCTGGGGTTGCCATGCATGCTGTCTGCTCATGGAGCCAGAACGCACAAGGAAGTGATGATGCACTGGGAGGTGGGGAAAAGGCAGGAGTACCAGATACAAGGTATAGGAATGGGAAATAGAAAGATGGACATCATTGTTCCCTTCCCACATGACTTATGGGGGGAGAGGAAAAAAAGGGAAAGGACCAATTTCTAAAGGACTTCCTTGAAACATAACCTGGTTAATAAAACCCAGAGGTGAACATGTGGGAAACATATATTTGGACACTCCACAGCTGAGTCAGGTTAATTTCTCAATAGAGGATGTACTTCAAGGAACTAAATGAGAAATATACTGCTTTTTCAGATGGAAATTTGTTATAAAGCAAACCACTTTAAGATCCCTACATAAATACCTCTAACACCATTCTCTTAGTCTAGAATAATACAAATTCCTTCCTCTTTATTAGTTGCCCTAATCACAGGAGCTACTCACCAAGTTTTAATAGCCAGCCTTCACGATCTGGATTGAAGAAAGTGTGAGTGAGGTCATTTCCATCATCTTCAGGGATTTTGAAGGGTTCATTTTTTATGCTCTCGTAGAGATTCTGGGACAAAAAATCACATTATATATGTCTCCAACATTATCGATGTTTCTTTCACCCTTTATATTTAGCCTTTTCCTTGTTTAAAGAATGATTGAATTTGAAGCCTATTAGATATTTAAACATAACAAGCTATAGGGAAAATATGAAGCATCAGATGATCTCTTGTCCAACATAACCCTTCAATTCGAGATTTAAACTCTGCCATCCCTTTCTTAATTGTTTACTTCATTCTCTATACCTAACCTGACAAAGAAACTTAGTCCCTTCCTCCTAAGAAATAAACCCATTCCAAAATCACTGATAAAAATATATTAAAAATAACTCATATCAGAGAAGCATCATGATAAAAAGGATAGAATATTAGAACTAGAGTCAAGAAAAAGAGAGTTCAAATCCTGCTCCAGGCATTTACTGGCTATGCAACTTTGAGCAAGTTACTTAACCTCTCTCAATCTGTCATCTGGAAAATGGTGTAATAATAGCATCTACCAAAAAGGGTTGTTGTGAGACCCAAATGAGATAATATATATGGAGCACTTTGTAAAAACCTTAAAGTTTTATATGTACTAGTAATTATGTACTTTTAAAATTAGGGCATTTTCTTCCACACACTTACCCTAAGCAACTCCTCTGGCAGATCACCTCCATCATTAATACCTCGATTCATGCCAATGAACCTCTCCACTGTGGGCTTATCTTTGACATTGGGGTTATGAAGACTGGTATTCAACATAATGATGGCAAAGGAGAGAACATAGCAAGTGTCTATAAGACATAAAACAGCAAAAATGTTATAATACTAAGAAGATAAGCAGCATACTTCAAAGGAAAACGACATTAACTGACCATTGGAATCAAGAATTTAAAATCCTGATCTCCAATACAATCTCCTGAATTCATCCCAAAGCTTCTAATGACCCTGGAGAAAGACAGCATTCAAGAGAACTATAAGACAAAGCTGATGACTTTCTGTCCTAGTGTTGAATACCAGAAGGTATTCTATATATCCAACACTAGGACTACAAAAGGGAAAGTCAAAAAGTGAAAGAAGCTGCTATGGCTCCTTCAAACTTTAGAAATTACCGGGTGACAAGGAAAGAATTTACTCCAAATGCCTAGAAGACATTGGATTAGTGATTGCTAATAGTCTTATTTACCTGTGGATTGAAAGACTCCATTATTGCATTGACAATATCGCTGTGCAAATGCCTCCATCATTCGATCAATCTTCTGTGCCTCTCCTGGAAGACGAAAGCTCCACAGAAACTGCCTATATATGGCAGAGACAATGTCTATTATGATATCCTCAGAAGACAATTATTTTTTTCTGTAGATTTCAGAACCTCCAGTAACATTTTATATGAAAGTGACAAACAAAATTGCTTTCTTGATAAGTTCTGTCCAAAAGTACTGGACAAATCCATTTCCTTCCCTCTATTTTAAACATATTGGCTAATCCCATTGACGGTAATATAACTGATTTATTCTGAGAATAAGTCCAAGGAAATGGTAGAAACTATGCAATATATCAAATGGAAACTGTAAAAATTTAGGACATATTGAATGTCTAGCAAGACATGTAACTAGTTAAACTGAATTGCTTTCATGGACAAAACAACAATCACCAATACTAAAAATACATATTTTAAAATACTATGAAGAACTCAACCAACAACAGAACTAGAATTGGACTTTTTTACAGACTGAAATATTGCCCACAATCACCTGCATGTAACAATGACTTATAAAAACTTAACAACATTAAAATATATATGTGTGTGTATATGTGTATATATATATATACAGTAGGATCCCTGTATCCCTGGGAGATATATTCTAAGATCTCCCATGGATGGCTGAAATCACAGACATAAGGGAACACCTGCTGACTCCCATACATATGTGCTAACTCTTCCTACTCTTGATCCTAGGCTTGGAATTCTGTGGCCTCCCAAAACAAAACCCTAAAAAAGGTGAAAGTGGAAGCAGAAGAGACTATTGGGGAATTGAGTTGAATTGAATCCTATAGGAGGACTTTCTATGTTTTAAGGGCAGATTTCTAGCACTTTGGTATGAGTGTGGAAAGTGAAATTTTGGATAAGGCAGTCCTACCATATATTCATAATCTCAAAGCTACAATGGAGCAAAAATCTTTCAAACTGTAGAACATTAAGAGGAAGTAAAACTCACCTGTATGTAACAGTGATTTTAAAAAACTTAACATTTAAAAATGTATTACTATAGAGACTTCCGGTTAAGATGGCGGCAGAGTAAGGAGCAGCTGCTTGATCTCTCCTAACTGAAGAATACAGGACTCCTCAAGGGGACATAAAAACGAATCCAGACAAACGAAGGGACCCCACAACAGGGCGCAGCATTGAAGGTACGTGGAATCGGGGCATTTCCACGCTATAAAGGGGTGAAACAGCTTTCACTAAAACACAAGAGGAAGAAGCCCCTCCCTCACCCCCCAAACCACGCACAGCGCCAAGGCCAGCCCACAAGAGTTAAAGCAGATTTGGGGCACCCATTAAGTGACTGGCAGCTCCAGGGCTTGTTCCTGAGAGCAGCAAGACTTAGGACCCCAAGAGGCTAAAGAACTCACACGGACTTTCCTGAGCGCCTCCACGGGTGAAGACATTGCCCTAGGCGAGGACAAGGATCTCGAGCCCAGGCTTGGACCTCGAGTGGGGACCCTGTGCAGACAGGAGCACGGCTGTAGAAGCAGCCCAAGACTGCTGAAGGAGCCTCGGTCAGAGGGGCAGACCAGGGACAACCAGGAGGCTCCACCAAGAGAACAACAAGATATGAGACCTCAGGAGCCTAGAGAGCTCAGACAGACCCTGAGTGTGAGGATAAAGCGGAGAAGGCGCTGGGTTAACAACAATGGCAAGCCAAAATCAAGAACCCCAGAAGAGAAAGTTTATCAAGAAGAACTCTGTAACACTCGACAACTTTTACACAGAGAAAATCCAGAAAACAGAGGAGAACAAACAAGAAATCATATCCAAACCTTCCCAAAATAATGAAAACTGGTCACAAGCTATTGAAGAGTTCAAATCTGAGATGATGAGAAAGATGGAAGAGATCTGGCAAGAAAGTAACAGTTTAAAAGGCAAAATTTCACAATTGGAAAGTGAGGCTCAAAAATCAAATGAACTGATAAGCAAATTGAACACCAGAAATGACCAGATTGAAAAGGAAAACCAAAATATTATAGCCAAAAACCAGTCCCTAAAGGCTAGAGTTGAGCAATTAGAAATCAATGATCTCTCAAAACAGCAAGAACAAATAAAACAAAGTCAAAAGACTGATAAAGTAGAAGGAAACATGAAATATCTCAATGAGAAAGTGACAGATTAAGAAAACCGGTCTAGAAGAGACAATTAGAGAATCATTGGTCTTCCAGAAAAAATAGAAATTAATAGAAACTTGGACTCCATACTTGAAGAAATTATTCAGCAAAATTGCCCTGAAGTTCTACAACAAGAGGGCAATATAGACATTGAAAGGATCCATAGATCACCCTTTACACTAGACCCAGAAAGGAAAACACCCAGGAATATAATAGCCAAATTCAAGAGCTTCCAAGTAAAAGAAAAAAATCTTACAAGAAGCCAGAAAGAGACAATCCAAATAACAAGGAGCAACAATCAGGATCACACAGGATCTGGCAGCCTCCACACTAAAAGACCGCAAGGCTTGGAATACGATATTCAGAAAGGCAAGAGAGCTGGGCCTTCAAACACGGATCAACTACCCATCAAAACTGACTATATACTTCCAGGGGAAAGTATGGGCATTCAACAAAATTGAAGATTTCCAAGTGTTTCCACAGAAGAGACCAGGACTAAATGGAAAGTTTGATATCCAACCACAAAAATCAAGACAAACATGAAAAGGTAAATAAGAAACAGAGAGGAAAGAAAGAAAACTCATAATTTTTTAAATTTGACTCTTGAAGGGCTTCAATAAGATCTAATTATCTTTATTCCTATGTGGAGAAGTGCTATGTATAATTCTCTGTAGTGAACTCTATTCATTATTATAGTATTCACTATTATAGCAATCAGAAGAATAATTCATAGGGAGAGGGTGGAATACTATATGGTCTAAGATGACAAGGGGAGTGGGAAAGAGGGGGATGAATAGTAGGGGACACCAAGAGAAATTTGAGTGAATAAAAAAATAGGATATTCTATTACACACAAAGAGGGCATGGGAAGGGGTGGGGACAAATACTATTATAAGAAAGAGAGGAAGAGAGCATTAAGAGGTAATATTTAAACCTTACTCTCAGCGTAATCAACCCAGAGAGGGAAGAGTAGCTATATTATCCATTGGGATAAAAAACTCTATCTAACCCTACTGAGAAAGTCAGAAGGGATAAACCAAAGGGAGCAGGGGAGTGGGGAGGTCATAAAAGGGAGAGGAGAAAAAGGGGGAGGGCATTCATTAGGCCTTTAAAAATAAAAATAGGGGAATAACAAGGGAGGGGGTAGAAAGGGAAGTTAATCAAAGGAGTGGATAAGGGATACTGGCTCAAAGCAAACCACTGGTTTAAAAGAAAATAGTGTAAGAAGAAGGGGTGGGAATAGGGGAGGATACAAAAATGTCAGTGAATGCACAACTGATAATTATAACTCTGAATGTGAATGGGATGAACTCGCTCACAAAACGGAAGCAAATAGCAGAGTGGATCAGAAACCAAAATCCTACCCTATGTTGTCTACAAGAAACACATATGAGGTGGGTAGACATACACAAGTTTAAGGTTAAGGGCTTGAGCAAAATCTTTTGGGCATCAAATGAGAAAAAGAAGGCAGGAGTGGCTATTATGATTTCTGACAAAGCCAAAGTAAAAATAGATATGATTTAAAAAGACAAGGAAGGTCATTACATCCTAATTAAAGGCAGTATAAACAATGAGGAAATAACACTGCTCAATATGTATGTACCAAGTGGTATAGCATCCAAATTCATAAAGGAGAAACTGGCAGAGCTCAAGAAGCAAATAGATAGTAAAAACATACTAGTGGGAGATCTAAATATTCCTCTTTCAGATCTAGATAAATCAAACCAAAAAATAAATAAGAAAGAGGTAAGAGAGGTGAATGAAATCCTAGAAAAATTAGATTTAATTGATATGTGGAGAAAAATAAATAGGGACAAAAAGGAATACACCTTCTTTTCAGTTGCACATGGTACATTCACAAAGATTGACCATGTAATAGGGCATAGAAACATTGCAAACAAATGCAAAAGAGCAGAAATAATAAATGTAACCTTCTCAGATCATAATGCAATAAAAATAATAATTAGTAAGGGCATCTGGACAGGAAAATCAAAAACCAATTGGAAATTAAACAATATGATTCTCCAAAACCAATTTGTCAAAGAAGAAATCATAGAAACAATCAACAATTTCATTGAAGAGAATGACAATGATGAGATATCCTACCAAACTCTGTGGGATGCAGCCAAGGCAGTATTCAGGGGGAAATTTATATCCTTGAGTGCATATATTAACAAATTAAGGAGGGCAGAGATTAATGAATTGGGCATGCAACTCAAAAAACTAGAAATCGAGCAAATTAAAAATCCCCAGATGAAAACTAAATTAGAAATACTAAAAATTAAGGGAGAAATTAATAAAATCGAAAGTATAAGAACTATTTAATTAATAAATAAGACTAAAAGCCGGTATTTTGAAAAAACAGATAAAATAGACAAAGTACTGGTCAATCTAATAAAAAAAAGGAAAGAAGAAAACCAAATTGACAGTATCAAAGATGAAAAGGGAGACCTCACCTCTAATGAAGGGGAAATTAAGGCAATCATTAAAAACTATTTCGCCCAATTATATGTCAACAAATCCAAGATAAATTCAGAATGGGTGAATGACTTGAATATAAAGAGGGAAACTATAAATAAGTTAAGTAAACACAAAATAGTATACCTCTCAGATCTCTGGGAAAGGAAAGATTTTAAAACCAAGCAAGAGTTAGAGAAAATTACAAAATGTAAGTTAAATGGTTTTGATTATATTAAGCTAAAAAGCTTTTGTACAAACAAAAACAATGTAGTCAAAATCAGAAGGGAAACATCAAATTGGGAAAAAATCTTTATAACAGAAAACTCTGACAGGGGTCTAATTACTTAAATATACAAGGAGTTAAATCAATTGTATAAAAAATCAAGCCATTCCCCAATTGATAAATGGGCAAGAGACATGAATAGGCAATTTTCAGGTAAAGAAATCAAAAGTATCAATAAGCACATGAGAAAGTGTTCTAAATCTCTAATAATTAGAGAAATGCAAATCAAAACAACTCTGAGGTATTACCTCACACCCAGCAGATTGGCTAAAATGAAAGAAGGGGAGAGTGATGAATGCTGGAGGGGATGTGGCAAAATTGGGACATTAATGCATTGCTGGTGGAGTTGTGAACTGATCCAGCCATTCTGGCTAGCAATTTGGAACTATGCTAAAAGGGCTATAAAAGAATGCCTGCCCTTTGATCCAGCCATACCATTGTTGGGTTTGTACCCCAAAGAGATCATAGATAAACAGACTTGTATGAAAATATTTATAGCTGCGCTTTTTGTGGTGGCAAAGAACTGGAAAAGGAGGTTATGTCCTTCAATTGGGGAATGGCTGACAAACTGTGGTATATGCTGGTGATGGAATATTATTGTGCTAAAAGGAATAATAAAGTGAACTGGAAAGACCTCCAGGAACTGATGCAGAGTGAAAGGAGCAGAGCCAGAAGAACATTGTACACAGAGACGGATATACCATGGTAAAATTCGAATGCAATGGACTTCTGTACCAGCAGCAATGCAATGACACAAGACAGCTATGAGGGATTTATGGTAAAGAATGCTACCCACATTCAGAGGAAGATCTGCAGGAGAGGAAACATAGAAGATAAACAATTGCTTGAACACATGGGCTGAGGAGGACATGTTTGGGGATGTAGACTCGAAACAACCACACCAATGCAACTAACAACAATATGGAAATAGGCCCTGAACAAGGACACATGTTAAAACCAGTGGAAATGTGCATCGGCCATGGGTGAGGGGAGAGCGGGGTGTGAAGGGGAAAGTAGGAGCATGAATCATGTAACCATGTTAAAAATGAATATTAATAAACGTTTATAAATAAATAAATGGTAAACGGAAGAGAAATTTAAAAAAAACATTCAATAAGGTTAAACGTCATAGATCCCTCACATGAGGAGATGATTCTAGTATTGCATAAGGATTTTTTAATTATTAGGGTAGTTAGAAGGAGTATATATAGATAAAAGTATACATAGACAGAATTGAATAGGATGGGATGATATAAAAAATTAAATTAAGGAATGAGAAAAAGGAATGCATTGGGGTACTAGGAATATTTTAGACTTAAGATATCTTATAAAAGACAGAAATATAAAATCTCTGTCAGAGTACTTTGGAGGTTGAGACGGAATCTTGAGCAGGGTTCTGTTGGAATCCTGTGTCCGTAAGTAAGAGGGGAGAGTTTCCAACAGACATTGAGGAGTCTGAGCAGTTTTTTAGCTAAGGTAGGTCCAAGACACAGGTGTCCTAGACTCTCTGGAATTTTCCCTTTCCAAACCTTAGGAATACTAGATTGGCAGGTTTGGAGAAGAGAGAAGTGACTGTTTGACAAGTTCTACAGTGATAAACCTGGTAAGTGAAGATCTTTTCTCTGAGCTTTGTGAAGAACCCAGAGTGAAGGCAGGGCTTTGGCCAGGCCTCAAACTAGCATTGAAGCGCTAATATTTAGAAGACATATTTTAAGGCTTATATATTTATTTTATAAGGATAATAGAAATAGGTTATTTAATTAGGAAAATTAGGTTTTAGAGAGTATAAGGAGGATCAGAGTAGACCTGGTTTTACCAAGAAGAAGAGACACCATGAGGCATCAGAAAAGTGGGTCTGGTATTAGTTAGAAATCCCCTTAGATTTAGGGACCCCATCCTATATCCTACAACCCTTTATTAAAATAGCTCTAATTTTTTTATACCAGTGTCCTCAGTTAATTGATAATTGTGCATGACCCTGAGGTCAAGGCCTAAACAGCCAGGTGGCCTCTTCTTATAAACAACAACGGATAACAGAGACTTTTGGATACAGTTACCAAAAGAATCCTTACAGTTTGGCAAGCAACAAGAGACAAACCTGCTACATTTTAATCTTTTTTTAAGAAAGGCAGTTTACCTCATTGTCAGCCATTACCACAGGATTCAAAAAAAGCCATCTTTTTTTCCTGTGTAATTACTAGAGGGCGCTGTTTTGTAATACAGGGAGCCAGCCAAGCAGCTTTCAAACTCAAACAGCTACTTTTACTGCACAGCTTATTCTTTTTAAAAGCAGTTAAAATAAGCCTCCAAATCAAAAAGTGGCCTTTTGATTTAATCTTTTTGCCTACACTATTTCTGTATACCATTCCATTATACATCAAAGGGATTGGTTTACCACAATGCTTAAAGGTAATTTTAATGATGATGCTCCACAATATCATAGCATACTTGCCAACAATGCTGTGCTTTGTCCTGCTCCTGCATGTAGTGAAGGGGATGAGTCCCTTCCTCTATCACTATTGGAAGACACTGATCGTGAAGCAGATAACTTTCAATAAACTTAAGTTGAAACTCAGTTATCTAGAGGGCAAATTAAAAAGGCTTGAAAATGAGAAAGAGGGAACAACTAAACCATAAGGGGCAAGCAAACAAATAAGAGACTGAGGTGGTAAAGACTAGTCCAGCACATATGCTTCCACTGAGGGAGGTGCCAGTAGTTACCCCAGAAAATGGAATTCTAAATTTGAGATATCACAAGGGATTTTCCCAAGCTGATATGGACTCCTTTAAGAAAACCATACCTAGCTTTGAGAAGGAACCAATTGTAGTTGTAGAACAATTTAAGAAAATTATTAAACAATATGACCCAAACTATGGTGTCTTTGATATCTTGTTAGATGAACTTTTGATGAAAAGAGAGAAACAACAGATTATTAATAATACAAACAGGAATCCTAGAATAACTGATTGGCCCTCAGAGGACCCACACTGGGAAGCCAACTCTTTTGTGGGGTACAAGGACTTAGAGCCAAAGAGGCCATTATCCAAACAATGAAGGACAGTTCCAAAAGACCAGGAACATGGTCCAAGTTTGAGATGATAAGGCAGGAAGTGGGAGAGACCCCACCCACTTTTCTAGACAGGGTAACAGACTCTGCAGAAAAATGTATAGTGTGTGTGAGATAGATAGA